>NW_025765377.1:0-97500 GCF_003918875.1 Haliotis rubra | reverse complement strand
TTGAGGGGTCACTCAGCTGATAAGAAATTTTCAAATTCAAAGACTCTTGTTCAGCTGCTCCTCACGTAATTAATTAAATGAAAAAGTAGTTTTAATTAAGTAACTGGCTATCATGTACTGAACGTGCTTGGGGTAAACAACGACGTGTGTTTTGGGTAACCCTTTCCTGTATGTTTATCTCGCACTTTTCATTGTTATCCATTTCCCCAGTTTTATAAAATCGTCCAATTTGTTTGACACGGACATAAACAACATGTCCTTCAACTGTTGAAAACACAGACCAGCTGACGCTGTTGGCATGTATTCATGTCTCACACGTTACACACCTAGGTGACCCTTATCCTACTGTCCTATCATAAAACGACATTCTTTAACATAACGAATGAATGGTGTTAATATTAGTCAGCTATTGGCAATATTTTATTATATTTCAAGTCGGAAACACTAGAGATGTGCCGCCATATAGCTGGAATATTGCCGAGTGCGGCGTAAAACTAAACTCACGCATTCACTAGAGATGGCAGCACACTATTTATCCTTATATGGATTCAAACCTGGTGTGGGATGAGATAATACTGTAACCCTAAGGCTACCCACCGCCAACCACTGAGTAGGTATTAGAACTGATGAGGACAACTACTGTGAGTGAGTGAGTTTACTTTTACGCCGCTTATAGCAATATTCCAGCAATATCACGACCGTGAACACAAGAAATGGGTTTCCCACACTGTACCCAAGTGAAGAATCGAACCCGGGTCTTCATCCTGACGAGCGGCGGCTTTAACCATTAGGCTACGCCACCGCCCCGCGATTTGGAGAAAAACTTCCTTCAGACATTTGCCGCATATTCGTCATTCTCCGTAAACGACATTTCTCAGTTCCGGAAATACACGATCCGTCACGAGTTACTACACATTTCTCAAAATGGTATTGTCCACTTTAGTCCTCTGACCGAAGGTCGCCAGTCATTGCTATTTATACCCGATTAAACCTTATCACAACAGCGTTAGAGGTAGGCCGGTCATTCACTTCACGCTTGGCCAGTTGTACAAGAAGCCAATCCTTAGTGGATGCTAGACGATTATAGTCTGGTGTCATATATTCACACTTGTTAGACCAGGTTTTACGTAGAATGCCCTTCAAGCAGAGATTACCCTGAAGGTGAAGGCTACCGGTGTTGTTTCACGGACATATTTTCAAGGATTGTTGGGGTGGGGGCCTTGTGCTTATTTAAAGCTTTCGTAAGTCTCACCAAAGACCCGGTTCAATTCCTAACGAGTGTAAAATGTGTGTTGTCCATTTTGGTGTCCCCAGTTGTGAAATTGCTGGAATATTGTAAAAGCGGCGTAAAACCACACTCACTCACAAAGATCGAGACGCATCTTCAGGAATGTAAACGTGACGTTTAGTAACATCTTCACGTCACGGTGACAGATAATCAAGTGACTAATAAACACAACATGTCTTAATTTCAGGGAGATATTAAGTGTTGCTAATCATATTTTCTAAGATAACGTTGAACAATTTATGTTAATACATAATACACTGGTACATTGGTACTGTGGGGATGACGTCTCTTATCACTACATTTCTATAGACATTTCCGTGCGTATCACTTCGATCAAGCGATTTTCTTTGTGTCTGTGATTCCAATCGAAGTGAGGGAGTGAGTATGGTTTTACGCCGCTTTTAACAGTATTCCAGCAAAATCACGTCGGGGGACACCAGAAATGGGCTTCACACATTGTACCCATGTGGGGAATCGAATCCGGGTCTTCGGCGTGACGAGCGAATGCTTTAACCACTAGGCTACCCCAACGCCTCTTTCCAATCGGAGCCGAAAGGATGTATATTACCCTGGACTGTAGAGGATGGGTTCTACTTCCTTCCTCTTTGTACAGATTCGCGTGAAGGCAGCATGGATTAATACCATCGAAGTTTCAAACCATGCGGGTATAAGCTATGACATAGTATGCAGTTCTGTAACAAACCCACACCGAATATCGGTCTTGCATTAAGCATTATGACATCACCAGCCATTGCATGACGTAAAGAAGAAAACATACTCTAGGGGACCCTAATGAGTGAGTGAGTGAGTTCAGTTTTTCGCCACACTCAGCAATATTCCAGCTATATGGCGGCGGTCTGTAAATAATCTAGTCTGGACCAGACAATCCAGTGATCAACAGCATGAGCATCAATCTGCGCAATTGGAAACCGATGACATGTGTCAACCAAGTCAGCGAGCCTGACCACCCAATCCCGTTAGTTGCCTCTTACGACAAGCATGGGTTACTGAAGATCTGTATTCTAACCCGGACCTTCACGGGTCGGACCCTAACGAAGCCTTAAAGTGTGATATTTTTAACAGTAGCTTCTTTAACGTTGGTCTTGCATTAAGCAGTATGACATCACCAGCCATTGACGTAAAGAAGAAAACATACCATAGCGGACACTAATGAAGCCTTATGGTGTTATAGGTTAAACAGAAGGTTCTTTAGCGTTGGTCTTGCAGTAAGCAATATGACTTCACTAGCTACTGACGTAAGAAGAAAGGATAAAGGAGCCCAAAGAAGAAAGCATGGCGGCGCGCTGAGAAGGCTAATAGTCTTATGCAGGCAATAAAATTGTAGGGGTTTTTTAAAGCTGGGGAGGTGAAATTTGAATATTGCACTTCTGTAGGCATGTATGCGCGTGAACTGTCTTTACTAATCCGGACAAATACCGGTGTTAGCCCACGGAGATAAAATGTCACCGATAAACACGGATACCCCAGTCAGACATAGTATAGAGACACCTTGTTTCAGCCCCATAGTGCCGAGCGGCAGGCAGGGTAACAAGAACAACCTTGCATTTTGGTACGTCGCAGCCTAGATTCGAACACCTGACAACTGATAATTAATACATATAGTACGTGGTAACTGAAGTAGATCACACCCTCACATGCAGAATACAGCCAACTTACCTCCGTCCCGTACTCAGCCAGTCCACTGACCCACGGCTACTTTGCAAGGGTCAGTCAATACGATCCGCGTTCCGATTGTCATGCTATGCTGCGTTTTGACAATGCTCCGAGGGGAAAGGTCAGACTGTTTTTACCGGTTCGCATTCCTAGTTTCAGTACACACCGAGGGGCACTCGCAGTTGAAAAACGGACTTGTTGAAAAGTGGCTGTCAAAAAGCTATTGGCACACTTTCATTCAAACTTACACTAAAGTGATACCATCCAAGAGCACTTAACAAATATATAGACCTTAAAGAGTCTCTCTATGTATTTTCAACTGTATAATTTGATCGAAGTTTGCTTTTGTCAGATTGACTAATCGGATGACTGGTTTATCCCTTGTGTGATATATTCCAAGGGGCAGCAGGAAGGATGGGCTTCACATGTTCTTCGCGTTCAAGTCTTCTCTGGTGTGACAAAACGTGGCTTTAACCACACTGGTAACACAAGGTCCACTGAATTCAAGACGTTTTTTAAGTCGCAACAACCTATCACTTTCTCGTCTCAGTTATCACTTTCCTGTCTCATGTTATCACTTTCTCGTCTCATGTTATCACTTTAGTCTCATGTTATCACTTTCTCGTCTCATGTTATCACTTTCTTTGTCTCATGTTATCACTTTAGTCTCATGTTATCACTTTCTCGTCCCATGTTATCACTTTAGTCTCATGTTATCACTTCCTTGACTCATGTTATCACTTTAGTCTCATGTTATCACTTTCTTGTCTCATATTACCGCTTTCTCGTCTGTTATCACTTTAGTCTCATGTTATCACTTTCTTTGTCTCATGTTATCACTTTAGTCCCATGTTATCACGTTCTTGTCTCATGTTATCACTTTAGTCTCATATTATCACTTTCTCGCTGAGTGTTACCGCTTACTCGTCTCATGTTATCACTTTCTCGTCCAATGTTATCACTTTAGTCTCATATTATCACTTTCTCGCTGAGTGTTACCGCTTACTCGTCTCATGTTATCATTTTCTCGCCTAGTGTTATCGCATTCTTGTCTCATGTTATCACTTTCTTGTCTCATGTTGTCATTTCCTTGCCTAGTGTTATCGCATTCTTGTCTCATGTTATCACTTTCTCGTCTCATGTTATCACTTTCTCGCTCAGTGTTATCGCTTTCTTGTATATTGGTATCACTTTAGTCTCATATTATCACTTTCTCGCCCAGTGTTATCGCTTTCTCGTCTAGTGTCGTCGCTTTCTCGTCTCATGTTATCACTTTAGTCTCATGTTATCACTTTCTCGCCTAGTGTTATCGCTTTCTCGTCTCTTGTCATGGCTCTCATTTTTTGGTGCCCATATGAAACTCAAGAGGTAAGATAGATCTCAGGGATACAATGCCGTCCTAACAGTCCCAGTCATCCCATCAGGCGTTGTTTAGTCGTGCTTTCTGCATTAATGTGCTTCACATTACGTCAAAGTGCTGATGTCTTTTGTTTGAACATATCTTACTCAATGTTGAAAGGGATTGGGCACAAGTTATGTAATAATGACACCATTTTGTATTATCTGAAAAGATGACACCGAGGTGTTTATGTCGATGTAAACGTTACAAATGTTCAGTATTGAAAATCAAGTCAGGAACTTGTGGACAATTTTCAATTTTAAAAAGCATGCATTTTGTCTTATTCGGGTTAAACGTAACTAACCATTTGTCTGCCCATTCATTCAATTTTGCTAAATCATAGTTAAGAGTAGATTCTATGGTTTTTACATCTTTTCCTGCAACACCAGTTGAAGTTTCGTCGGCAAACAATCTTTTGACATTTGTTAGAGTTTCAGGTAAATCATAGATGTACACAAGGAACAAAGATGGACCAAGGACAGATCCTCGAGGAACCCCTGCAGTAACATTTAATTCTTTTGATGTCTTTTAGATACGTAACTATCACCAACGTGTAACATTCTTTTTGTACAGGCGAAAATCCACGTTAGAATTGATCTGCAGTAACCCATGTTTGTCGTAAGAGGCGACTAACGGGATCAGGTGGTCAGGCTCGCTGACTTGATTGACCATGTGTCATCGTATCCCGTTTGTGGAGATCGATGATCAATCTGTTTATCGCTGGATTGTGTGGTCCAGACTCGATTACTTCCAGATATAGCTGGAATATTGTTGTTTTGTCAGAAGAGATTATACACTGTTACAGGCCTACCTATGTCGAAAAAACTCACCTTTCCAGAAAATAGATCTTGATCAAAATATGACATCGAATTCTATCATTGTCGATGATAAATATATAACTTTACGGGTGTCAGTGTCTGTTTTTTTTCAAATGATTGTAAGAACACGTTATGAAAGTATGGGTTTGGTCTTCAGCAACTTGTAAGGTGTAATTTACTAATCGCGGTGGGTAGTCAGGCTCGCTGACTTGGTTGATGCGAGTCATCGTATGCCAAATGCCCGTATCGATGCTGATGATGTCAATCAATGGTCTCACTGGATCAGAGTTGATTTTTTACGGTTCGCCGTCATATAGCTGGACACGCCTTTAAATATACGAGCAAGCAACCAAATTCTAGCACCCGTTGCTTGTAGCATGGGCCAACAAGTGAGGATTTGGAAGTTACAATGTTTGATCATCCTCTTTTATGTGACATTGATCCAGAGGCCGTGGTTCACAGCTCGTGCTTTCAGTGTTTTGCCCATATCATTACTTGTTTCAAACACTTAAGAAATCCACATGAAATTTTACATGTAAAAATGTATTATTTCCAGTCAGAGGTCAATTGAGTGAGTCAGTGAAAATGAGTTTGGTTTTACGCTGCTTTTAGCAATATTCCAGCAATATCACGGCGGGGACACCAGTAATGGGCTTCACACATTGTACCCATGTGGGGAATCGAACCCGGGTCTTCGGCATGACGAGCGCACGCTTTAACCATTTGGCCACCCGCCCTGTCAGAGGTCCAAATGCTCGAATATTGAGTGGCGTTAATCAAATATTCATTCATGGCACAGGGGCGGTGGGGCAGCCTAGCGGTCAAAGCGTTGGCTCGTCACGCCGAAGACCCGGGTTCGAACAAAATCAATGTTCCCACTCCTGCCCCCTGCCATACGACAAGAGTATCTAGTGCAGATGGCTGAAAGCATTACTCATTCTGTTCCAAAGAAATATCCAGGAATTCTTGAGTGAGTGAGTGAATATGGGTTTACGCTGCTTTCAGCAATATCCAAGCAATATCACGTCGCCAGAAATGCACTTCACACATTGTACCCACTGTAAGGGAATCGAACCTGTGTCCTCGGCGAAACCAGCGAACGTTTTAATCACGGGGCTACCCCACCGCCAAGGCTCTCTAGAATATGAAACGTTTTTCCTCTTAATGTCACCTGGGTACAATGTGTGAAGCCCATTTCTGGTGTTCCCCCGCCGTGATGTTGCTGGAATATTGCTAAAAGCGGCGTAAAACCAAACTCAGTCGGCCCTATGATTTTATTACCTCATAGTTGTTGCAGAGGTACTCTGAAAGAAGTAGAAAGAGTTCTTGCATATATTTTTTAAGGTTCAGACCTGTCAGTTTGTCTGTATAATTTTCCCCCAAATCTGACACTGGCAAGCTGATTGGCTACTGTGAGAATGCATAGCCAGCAAAGGGAGGTAATAAAATGATCGGGCCGAGCCACAGGTGCCTTGGATGGCTTTTTATCCAATCAGGTGTCTACGCTGGGAAGTTGAGCGTACCAATCACAACTCACTTTCGCTTCTTTTATCTAACCGATTAAAACTTGGCAACATAGTTGTTGCAGAGGTACTCTGAAAGAAGTGGAAAGAGTTTTTGCATATATTTTTTAAGGTTTCAGATCTGTCAGTTTGTCTGTATGAATTCCCCCAAAATCTGAGTCGCACTGCGAACAAACCTTCGCGGCTGCGACCGCTATCTTTGTTGACACTGGCAAGCTCGGTTGTAACGACAGCTTAAATAAAAAGCGGAGCCAGCAAAGGGAGGTAATAAAATTATCGGGCCACAGATACATCGAGGGTATATAGTGGAGATTTATTGTATCGTATACCCTGGAGATTATCGAGGATGGTGGTTTAAGTGTTAGCTCCTAATGCCGAAGGTTCGGGTTGGATTCCCCAGATGGGTACAATGGGCGAAGCCCATTTCTGCTGTCCTGTGATATTGCTGGAATATTGCTAAAAGCGGCGTAAATCCATACTCACTCACTCATAATATGTTATTAGTTACACGGTGTTTTGAAAGGGTGTACGGGACTGTAAGACCCTTGTAGTGTAAATGCCGTATTTCCTGAGGCGCAGCCAAAATATCCGGAATTTACAAGGGTCTTACAGTCCAGTACACCCTTTCAAAAGACCGTGTGACGTATTTATTACCCATAAATCTTTTTAGTTAGTTTATCTTTAAACAACAACATTCAGTCATCGGCAGAATGAGACGCAAAATGTTTCGCCATGATTTTTCCTGAACGGTCATAAAGGTAGATAACTCGGGATGGCTTAGTTTATGGTGAAAAAACGTCGAATTTGAGGTTTTGTTAAACGACAAGTGAAATACAGAAACATTTTATGTTTTGGATATATTTATTGACACAAACAAATAGAAAATTATGGCAACAATTTTTACTCTGTATGTACTCATAATTGTATACGCCAACTCTAAAATTTCGAAGCGATCAGCCGTTTGGCAGCCACATTCCATCTAAGGTCAAGGCCATTCGCACAACCCCCGGGTAGAGTGTCACATCACAGATTTGACGTGTGTACGGTTCCTGCACCCTGGCAAATCAGCCTACATGGTTTCGTATTCTCTGGCTGTTGACTACTAATCAGAATTCGACAAATTTATCTTAAGGGTAATAAATATACATACATACATATATACATATAATACATACACATACACACACACGTAATATATACATACTTATCTTACCGCACACATAAATGTCGCTTTCTGATTGGCTGAGCGCTCTTTTATTATGTTCAATGTTCCCCGCTTACAAGCGAGTAACATTTCAATGTACAAAATGTCAATGGCAACTCATTTGATACTTCGTGGTAGTAATTCTGTATCTCGAATTACATTGAGTGAGTGAGTGAGTGAGTGAGTTTAGTTTTACGCCGCACTCAGCGATATTCCAGCTATATGGCGGCGGTCTGTAAATAATCGAGTCTGGACCAGACAATCCAGTGATCAACAGCATGAGCATCGATCTGCGCAATTGGGAACCGATGACATGTGTCAACCAAGTCAGCGAAACTGACCACCCGATCCCGTTAGTCGCCTCTTACGACAAGATAGTCGCCTTTTTTATGGTAAGCACATGGGTTGCTGAAGACCTATTCTACCCCGGATCTTCACGGGTCTGAATTACATTGAATCACGTATAATATTATGCATGATCTACGGAAATTACCGATGTTTTGCGAATGCAAATCGATGGAAGGGAGATAACTCTACATATGTCTTTCTTGTCATCAAAATCTAGCGATGGCTACGAAAAGATTTCTACCCGTGCTTCAAACATTAAAAATTGCTTTCAAAATTAACATTAAGGTGTTCGGTAAGATAAATACGTTGTTCACTGGTCCCTCGGGGCCCATGGGTTGATGTACCCTTCGGGCTCAGGGAACATAAACAAACATCGAGGGTACATGAACCCATGCCCCCCTCGTGACCAGTGAACCATTTATGATATAACACACACACGCACGCACACACAGAATATACATACATATAACACACACAAGGGGCGGTGGGATAGCTCAGTGCGTCAACTCGTCACCCCGAAGACCCAGGTTCGATTCCCTACATGGGTACAATGTGTGAAGCCCATTTCTGGTGTCTCTGAAGTGATATTGCTCACTCACTATTAACACACACACACACACACACACACACAGATGGACAGACAGAGAAGATAGATAGATAGATAGATAGATAGATTGATTTTAAGAGCGCTAGAATCCAGCAGAAGCTGCTCAAAAGCACATCAGTTCCAGGAAAAACACCTAAAGCAACAGTTACAGATTGAATGCTTCTCTGTATAGGAGAGTGTTTAGCTGGGCCTTCAAAGTGGAAAGCTGTTGTTCTGATCTCAGGTGATGAGGTAATCTGTTCCAATCCAGAGAACTGGACCTGCTTTTCCAAAAGATCTATCTCCAAACATCTTTGTCCTAGTCCGTGGCACAGCAAGTAGATTCTGTTCAGCTAATCTACCATAACTACTGAGGGAGTTGTTGAGAGTGTTGTAAACCTTCACATACAAAATACAAACGGGACATATCACACATTTTCATTTATTCACTCATCACAGATTAAACATTGCACATCATTTTAAAACACATACACATTTTGTATGCCAAACATGTTGTTAGGATAACATACATAAAGATATTTCTGAATGAAGAGATTTGACCTTGATGCTCATGATGTTAATCACTGAATTGCATACCGCAGACAGAATTATTTACAGGGAGTAAATAATCAAGTGGTGCTTAATTAATTGCTATGTGTATATTTCCACTGACAACTAATTTTAAATAATACAGTGACCTTTGCAATGATTAAGAAAGATATATGAAACAAGGAATGACGGGAATCTAGAATGAAATTACTTGTTGACTAATTGTATTGATAAATAAATAGTTATCCCATATGGATTACATCCACCATGATATCAGCTGTCTGGTATATAATATAGCACTTTGGAACTTTGGTACCATACATGGACTACAAACTACTAATAAATACCAAAACCAACATTGGGATTCCTGTTAGGATTCCTATTTTGACTTACTATAGTGATTAGTGGCACAAAAACATCCAAAACTTAAAACCAGTATTTATCAGTGGTTAGAAAGGAAGGGCTAGTGACTTGTTTGCCAGTCGAACTCACAGACCTTGATGAAAATGACATGGTTCTATTTTCAAATTCAAAAGTTAAAGTTATACAATATTTACATTATTTATAAGAACATTACATATACTAAGATGGGTGTTCAGTGGTTAAACAAATATTACATAGGTGGGGTTTGTGCATGTCCACAAGAAAAACCCCAGTCTTATACCCCATGATAAATGAACAGTCTATTAAATATCTCTTGTGATAAGACTGGAAATAAAGCATGTTAAACATTTTGTGTTTTGAGGAAAGTTACACATGTGAAGAGTAAGGAATGAATGCAAGAGCAACATCAATGTAGTGTCATTAGAGTTACTTGCCCTTGCTTGAAGTTGGCACAAAGATGAGACAGAAGCCTCTCATAACAAAGATATCAAGGAAAACATCAATAGCCTGTAGCAAGGCAGTTGAGCTTCTACCAACTGGCCCTTAGAGTATGTTGTTTAACCAGGGAATCTGAGTGATTTTAAAACTCAGTGAATCGTGATCAACTCTTGCACAAGAAAAACACCTCCAAAACAGGTGTTAACAGTCCATCCTGTGACCCATGTTTGTCCATAAGCCTAACTACTACTGATGCCAACACTACTGGCAATATTCAATGAGGACTGTTTTCAAAACATTAATATTAACAACAGTTGGCAAACGTACCTCAGTCTTATGTGTGAGGACAAAACATTTCTCCCAAAGAGAATTGTCTTGGCATCCACTCTGTTGATCTTTCATTTTGCCGAGTTAAAATACAGTCATCCCTTGCCATAACGTGGGTCTTGGGGTCCATGGATGGCCCCCCGTGTTACAGTAACTATTACATAACGCGGAACAAAGGCCAAGTAAAATCGTATTTTCCATGGACATAACAAAACTGCTATTTCGTGTATTGTGCCCAGTCAAAACTAATAGACTTTTATATCAGTTATTACGATGTTTCACCGTTCGTCTGATTATTATTGAGAAAACCCTGCATGTTTTAAGCATCTGAAAAACCATGGATATCTACGATAAACACTGTTAATTGCAATCCACACTAAATTTCACTAGTTTATAACGTGATTAGCCAGAGCTCAACATCAGATTTGTGGAAGTGCTATTTTCGATGACGTGAAGATGTGTGATCGCTGGGCAACTTTCTTTAATGGGAACTATGGATTACCCCGTGGTTTAACCGAATCCATGGTATCGCGAAGAGCGTTATTGTGAGGGAAGACTGTACCTTAATATCAAATGGGAGACATAACCCACACAAGTGTGCCATACGACTTACATGAAACAAGTGTGAATTTTTGTATTGCCCGAGTGAGAGCGAGTGTGCAATAATTTCTTCATTATCCATTTTATTCATGTACATTTGTGCAGTAAAACATGGTAAGCAAGTGTAATAACACTCTTCATAGATGTCATGTTCAAGTGGTTAATAACGTCACAGACGATGTAATACAGAAACCAAGGTAAAAGTGATATCTTCACATGAGCACATATGAAATATATGACACTGGTTATGTTTCACCATTTGGTAATCAAGTAAGAATATTAACCATCAGGTCATCTTAAGCTGTAAAATAAACTGATTAGTTAATGACACAAATTTCATTCCTGTGACCCTTCATTCAAATATTAAAGCTTATACTAAACATCACAGCTACACGTCGGTTTATAAGGAGATACAGGGGGTTTGTTTACCTGATAATCCTAAATATCAACATGGTAATGATTCCATGACCACATTATTTTATGACTGTCTCAAGGTCTTCCGTTTTTCATTAGTCACTATATAAAAAAATATGATAGAATTTAACTTCAAGACTTGTCAGGTTGGTATGGGTACTTCTACTAATTAATGGAAAACAGATTTTAACATGGCAAGATCACAAAGCTTAGTGATGGCCCTGTCAGTGTTAGAATAAAGATTTCTTAGACATATACAAACAATACTGACCAAATTACATGATATTTTACATTTTTTTCCTATTTCAAAATATATAGATTGAGTGCAGTTTATCCCAAACAACATCTAACATTATAAAAAAATTATTGAAGAATTGATGTCAGAACCACAACAATATCATGTAATATGGCATGTGTCACAGTCAGCCTTCAGCTGGAATAACACTAATAAAATGTCTGTAAGGGTCTTAAATGACATCAGAGATCTCCGCATGTCTTCCGACAAAACATGTAAAACACCCTGGTCCACACTGTCAGCATTATTATAAAAAACTGTACACTGAATCAGGGAATACGAGATACGCCCACAGGTAACCATGGAAACAGTGTGGCATAACAACATTTCTAAAATCATCACATTCAAATCATGTGAAAATGAAAAATATATTTCATGAAAGTTTACATAATCATGATTTCCTGATGCACCTGTTGCCATGGCAACTAAACAATATATATAGTAGCTGTTGGCTGGTGTTCCTGGAATGCTGTGTATGTAGGGTGACTACTAAAGAATTGATAGCTTGCAATAGTTTTGTTAAAGTTAAAAACACTGTTGCTTTCTACTTAATATTGGTAAAAAGTACATGTTTTTATCAACCAATCTAAAAGTTTTTCAACATAAAACATAAAAAGCTTTTCTAAATCTGGGCATATTTTGTCTTGTCAATTTCACCTTGACAACTCAACACAAAAAATTAAAATATTCTGTCCATACCATTATTCAGTGATGTAACCATGGAAACATGATGCCAGATAATGTGGTGTATTTTTTATATCACATAAACAAGCTAAATATTGAAGTGAAGAAGTAAATAGCCTCTACCATAGAAACACTGGCAATTTGTACAAAACATAAAAGCTGTCGGTAAAACATAACATTGATCATATCCATAACAACAGAAAATGTAAATAACTATATTTGCACAAGGAAATGCTCAGTGCGACTCAATACCCAAGAACACCATTGTTGCAATTTACCATTCTGAATATCTCCCTTTTCAGCAAGTACTTGGTTATGTCCCTTTGCAGGAGGTATGTGGTTATCCCCCCTTGCATCAAGTTCCAGGTTACTTCCCCTTGGTTGTCTCCCCTTACAAATACTTGTTATCTCCTTGTGCATTTAGCTCAATTTTTCACATAAATAATTTTTTGTACAAAGTTTAAACATCTATAATTTTCAAATTTCTAACAAAATACCTATTTCACAGAAAAATACTATTTCTACCAGCAGTATTTTTCTAAACACTAAAACAAAACTAAACCAAACTAAATATTATTTTCACAGCCATTCAGCTTTCAAATGTCAGATGACAAGAAAAGACTTATTTACATCCATCAACCATAAATGCAAGTTGATTAGACTTGACCTGACTACTGACAGTGTCACACTAAATATGCACAAAGACAATTACAAACAGAAATACCTGCAACAACAATTACCCTCACATAACAGGAGAGCAAATACTTCACCTCACAATTACATAATATCATACTTGTTACTAACAGCAGTATGGTGAAATATTATCATCCCTACATTTCAATTACCCTTTGCCTAAACAACCTCAATGAATAAGGGGCAGTTGGTGCCCAGTGGTTGAAGTGATCTGTAGTCCTGCTAAAGGCCTGGGTTTAAATCTCTGAAACAGGCGCTATTTGTAATACCAATTTCAGGTGTCTCCGCTGCAGTGTTGCGGGAATATTGGAAAAGGCAGCGAGTAAGAGAACTAACACACTCACTAACTGACACACTGACTTGCTCGCCTACTCGCTCACACAGTCACTTACCCATCCTATCCATCCACTCACTCACCCACCGTCTCACTCGTTCACACAATCACTTACCCATCCACCCATCCTATCCATCCACTCACTCACCCACCCACCACCTCACTCGTTCACTCACTCACCCAACCACCGGCTCACTCGTTCACTCACTCACCCACCGGCTCACTCGTTCACTCACTCAATAAGGTTGCCAGCAGCAGCAAAACTCATCTAGCCTCAGCAGTTCTAGACAATGTAATCTCTTTGCTCCCCAGACACCTGGCAGATGTTCTCAACATCAGAACAATGGAACTAGATATATAACTAACACAAAGGCAAGAAACTAGTGTCATCTTCTACCTGACCTCGACAGGCCAGCGAGACACAAGGTGAAATGTCACAATGAGGGTGAAATGTCAATGTGTCCCAAACACAGTAAAATGTCATTAGTTTCTGGGGCAAATACAAAGGCATCCACATTCCTAAGATAATCCTGTCTCTGTGAAGTCAAAATATGAATGTAATCACATCCTTATTAAAATGTTGGCCACACTAAATAATCCTTAAAACAATGACAAATATTTTATCAAGAAACTGACCATCCTCTTACCACAATTGCTGACCGTATCATCCACACTTAAGAATAACCTGAATAATTAGCCCTGTGTTGGCATGGCAACAAGACATGACAGTTGTCCCATGTCATGCCAGTCATGACCATCTAATACAATAAACATGCCCTGATATGTCCCTGAATGTTGTACTCCTTGAGATATGTTTATTCCCCTGATCCTGACATCGTCCTTGATCCCATCAAACACAGACACTTTCACACCAGTATTAGTCAGCTTGGTCTGTGCAAATATTGAATACATCGTTTCCAAATCCAATAAGCTCATGGATCATATGTGATTGCTACAATACTGTTAAAAATATCAAACTAAACTGCTCATTATCCTTGGGTACTAAGACATAAAATATCAGCATATGTAACAACATAGCGTAAAAAATCCCCCCACACCAATATCCCGGTTACAAGAATACATACAAACACGCCCAATTGTAAGTACCTTAATGAAAATACATTTAAATTTCTTGAAACAAAACTTACATCATGTGCTTAAACCCCCCCTGATAATCCTTAGAGAGCACAAACTAGATCAGGATAAACACAAAACTGTTGAAAATTCAAAGTTTCAGTTGTGGTTAGGTGTGAATGGGGTCATCCATTCATAACATTATTTTCTTGTCATTTCAGAATTTGTTATTTGTGTGAAACCGGTCATCATCAACACTAGATGTATATTCATGTTCAACATCACAAATCCAGAGGATAGAATGACAGGGTTCAACAGTTTTCAAGTTATTGGTGTCTAAATTCAAATTTGTAAATTGCTGTAATTCTTTAACAAATAAAAACATCATTATAAAAATTTGCACTACACCTTTCCTTCAGACAAAGAGTGTGATCAAGTTTGCAAATAATCCAAACAGCAGTTTCAAGTTATTAGCTGAACAAAATTATCTTCAGATGGACAGACTGACGGAATTCCTTGGCATAACAATAAACCGGGAGGTATCATATCTGGGACACCCTGGGATTCAAACCCATAGTGATATGTGTCTGTCATCCCTGGGATGCAACTGAGCACAGCAAATTGTGGCGTCTTAGATGTCTGAGCTAACATTGTATATAAGTCATATGTCATCAGTAGTTTGTGGAGATATAATTATTTCCTAAATCACTGATAGAGTTGAGGTTAGCTGCTGACTGTGTCAAAGAATGTGTTGTTGCTGTCTTGGGATGGAGATCTTGGCATCTGGAGGTCTGTCACGTCAGGCTCCAGGACTTCGATCTGGTAGAAGATCTTCTTCCCCCGAGTCCAGCTGTATGTGTTGTCAAATCGAACCACATCTACAAAAACCACAGCCAAACTGTCAGTTGTTTGGAAAGCAGTATATGTTAAAACACACAATATACAGCTGGTAAAGTAAGCAACAGATATATTTGTGGGAAACATCAACTGACAGTTGTGTTGAAAATTTGTTTGTTAATGGTGAATGTAGCATTAAACTGCAATAAATTCCATCACAAATTCTTTGACAGACTATAATTTGCAGTAGATTATAACAAAGTACCAAAGGAATTACAATGTATGTATTACACTGTTCTGAAAAAAGGTGCTTAAAAAAGATGCAAATATCTATGTATTAAATCATCATAGAATTGCTTGCTGTAGTCAGTGTACATTATAGCCTAGATAAGGGGAGGTAACTCACAAGTGCCTGTCTCCCTGCAAGTGAGACTGCCATCTTCAGGCACCAGGTGACTGTTGACCCTTGTCGTCGCCATCACAGCCTCCATATCACCTGCTTTCTGGCGACCGTCCTTTGTACGACGATAAACTCCAAATCCGATGTCAAACCCATCAGTTTTAAACTGCCATCTAGGGAATAATATTTATTTGGTTTGTACGATTCTTTCAAGAGCATAATGGGAAAGGGTCCAAAATGGCACGTTTGTTTGTTGTTTAACATTGCAAAGCAATATTCCAACTATATGGCGGTGGTCTGTAAATAGTTGAGTCTTGACCAGACAATCCAGTTATCAACAGCATGAGCATCAATCTACAAAATTGAAATACTCCAAAATGGCATGTGTGGAACCTACCTGATGGCACTGTTCTTTACTTTAATTTCGTAATCCACCTGTAGAGACGAGCCCCGGCCGATGGTGGACTCTGTGAAGCCAGACAGGTCAGTGATCTGCTGGACATAGTAGGACTCAGGGACTTCCCCACCAAAGCAGATCTGGTGAATGAGTTTAACAGTATTATATTTATGTCATGTCTTGTCAGCAATGGGGAAAATCCAGTGTGGTGCTCACTGATCAAGGACCACAATCAGAGCTGAAAACCCTGGACCAGGGACCCAATCCACAAAACGTTCGTAGCACTATGCCATTCGTAAACCCATGATAAAGTATAGAGTAACGATAGGTCATAAAGCTACGGATACTTTGTGGATCGGGATCCAGGAGATCATCATAGTAACTGAGGGGTTCTGGGCTAGAACTGACTCTCAGCAACCCATGTTCACATGGATTTGTTGACAAAGTGGGAGGTCATGCCTGGCAAAATAATCAGGTCACACCTTTGATTCAAATCTATGAAAGCTTGGACAAGGGACAAAGACCTTCATAGTTTAGGGACAAACTCTGTACATCGAAGTTATACAAATTTGTACAGCTAAGGGACACACTACTGGCATCTGACTTTTACTTACCTTAGGTGGATTGTACATCTGGACTTTCCCTCACAACTCACCTGGATCTTTTATCTTGGCTTTCCCCCAAAACACACCTGGTTTGTACATCTGGACTTTCCCCCAAAACTCACCTGGATCTTTCATCTAGGCTTTCCCCCAAAACACACCTGGTTTGTACATCTGGACTTTCCCCCAAAACTCACCTGGATCTTACATCTGGGCTTTCCTTCAAAACACACCTGGTTTGTACATCTGGGCTTTCCTCCAAAACTCATCTGAAACGTACACCTGGGCTTTCTGTCAAAACTCACCTGGATAGTATTACATCTGGGCTTTCCTTCAAAACACACCTGGATCTTACATCTAGGCTTTCCTTCAAAACTTACCTGAAACGTACATCTTGGTTTTCGTTCAAACACACCTGGATTGTACATCTAGGCTTCAAAACACACCTGGATAGTATTACATCTGGGTTTCCTTTAACACGCACCTGGTTGGTACATCTTGGATCTGGATCATTCTTGGATCCCCCATAGTAGATGGGCAGCTCCTGGGGTGGGATGTTGCGTGCTAGCACCTCCTTGTAGTTGGCTGCCAGGGACAGATATGACAATATATGATAAATATATTGGACTAAAAAGGGTTTGGGATGACAAATATTTTGGGAGTGAAGACTGAACACGCAAATTCATGATAAATATTCTGTAGTAGAGTTCATGATCCCTCACTATTTTTGTTCAGTATATTACTGCATCAGGACAAATGAATACATGAATGATGAGTAAGATCTTTGAAGAAGTGATTCAGATAAGGGACTGTTCATAATAAGCATGTACAATGTGAATGACACCCCCCACCTAACATTTATGTTGAAAGTAAGTGATACCCCCTGCATGTCATGTACAAAATGAATGACCTAGCACTATAAAACCAGCTTAAGTATGGGCTAGTACAAGCAGCCACACATACACATGCATGTACGTCGTCATATGAGCGAAATATTCATAAGTATGACGATAAACCCTATTTCACATCATCTCACCCAAGCACATAGTTTATCCACAACAGCATGGAAGCATTTGAACTAAAAACTTATGTAGGAATATATAGTCTTAACTCACAGCCAAGAATCTGGACTTTCATCACGGTTCCTTCACTGAGAAATGGTCGAAATAGATTGTAGGCGATTGGGAATATACGAGGAGCTGTTAAAAAGAAGAAGTATATTACAAATATATAGAGAGGAACTTTATCTTATTGCACAACATGCCTGTCATATTTAATGAGCTTACAACTTTGCTATTTTCAAGAGTGACACTGCAACTCACGAAAAGCAAAACATTTGTTAAGCATTTTGCTGAGAATGTTTGTATGAAGACTGTAGATTCAATGTGACCCACACAAAGTAGTTCCAACTAAGGCGTCGCAACATTTGAGTCAAATATTAATTTAACAACTTTAGATAAATACACTACTAACATTTGTTACCTATAAATACATAATGAACCCAGGAATATTCTTCATCAAAATTAACATATAAAATAATTCGCTGAAGAACATTCATGAGATATGATCAGTAAAAGAGCCATGTTTCGAGTGAGTGAGTGGGTATGGGTTTGCACCGCTTTTAGCAATATTCGAGCAATATCACAGCGGGGGACACCAGAAATGGGCTTCACACATTGTACCATGTGAGGAATCAAACCAGGGTATTTGTCGAGAATAGGAACCACTTTAACTATAAGGCCACTCCTCCATATCTTAATTCTCCTCATGTTAGTATGAAACACCTGTTGACTGTACCATTTATAATGTAGGATGATTTTAGTGTTTCTGGGTAGTGGTCTTCGAACATGGTGATGAGGTCGCACATCACATCCACCCCTGGGGACAGAAAACAGAGAAGATCAAACAGTCAGAAAACATTTATATCATATTATTTTCTTATGTAACTTAATTGTTTCTTTTTCGTCACTAATCTTACCAACTCTTAAGGATATATTAGGGTACAATGTGTCAAATATTGACCGTACAACAAACAGACTGCACAGACTAGCTGCAATGTCCTCAATACGTGTCTCTTCCTGTGGGGATTCCTGAGATATATAAGTGCACAGACCTCAATATTTGTCTCCCTGTGGGGATCCTGAGATATATAAGTGCACAGACCTCAATATTTGTCTCCCTGTGGGGATCCTGAGATATATAAGTGCACAGACCTCAATATTTGTCTCCCTGTGGGGATTCCTGAGATATATAAGTGCACAGACCTCAATATTTGTCTCCTTGTGGGGATTCCTGAGATATATAAGTGCACAGACCTCAATATTTGTCTCCCTGTGGGGATTCCTGAGATATATAAGTGCACAGACCTCAATATTTGTCTCCCTGTGGGGATCCTGAGATATATAAGTGCACAGACCTCAATATTTGTCTCCTTGTGGGGATTCCTGAGATATATAAATGCACAGACCTCAATATTTGTCTCCCTGTGGGGATCCTGAGATATATAAGTGCACAGACCTCAATATTTGTCTCCTTGTGGGTATTCCTGAGATATATAAGTGCACAGACCTCAATATTTGTCTCCCTGTGGGGATCCTGAGATATATAAGTGCACAGACCTCAATATTTGTCTCCCTGTGGGAATTCCTGAGATATATAAGTGCACAGACCTCAATATTTGTCTCCCTGTGGGGATCCTGAGATATATAAGTGCACAGACCTCAATATTTGTCTCCTTGTGGGGATCCTGAGATATATAAGTGCACAGACCTCAATATTTGTCTCCCTGTGGGAATTCCTGAGATATATAAGTGCACAGACCTCAATATTTGTCTCCTTGTGGGGATTCCTGAGATATATAAGTGCACAGACCTCAATATTTGTCTCCTTGTGGGATATATAAGTGCATTCCTGAGATATATAAGTGCACAGACCTCAATATTTGTCTCCTTGTGGGGATTCCTGAGATATATAAGTGCACAGACCTCAATATTTGTCTCCCTGTGGGGATTCCTGAGATATATAAGTGCACAGACCTCAATATTTGTCTCCTTGTGGGAATTCCTGTGTGGACCTCATTCCTGTGGGGATTCCTGAGAGATATATAAGTGCACAGACCTCAATATTTGTCTCCCTTGTGGGATTCCTGAGATATATAAGTGCACAGACCTCAATATTTATTTGTCTCCTTGTGGGACCTCAATTCCTTGAGATATATAAGTGCACAGACCTCAATATTTGTCTCCTTGTGGGAATTCCTGAGATATATAAGTGCACAGACCTCAATATTTGTCTACTTGTGGGGATTCCTGAGATATATAAGTGCACAGACCTCAATATTTGTCTACTTGTGGGAATTCCTGAGATATATAAGTGCACAGACCTCAATATTTGTCTCCTTGTGGGAATTCCTGAGATATATAAGTGCACAGACCTCAATATTTGTCTCCTTGTGGGAATTCCTGAGATATATAAGTGCCCAGACCTCAATATTTGTCTACTTGTGGGGATTCCTGAGATATATAAGTGCACAGACCTAAATATTTGTCTACTTGTGGGGATTCCTGAGACACATAGATCCACAGAATGCTTGTCTCCTTGTGGGGGTTCCTGTTTAGACAAGGTTAACAGATGTTGATCTCCTTTTGAAGGTACCACAGACCTCAATGCTTGTTTCAGTGTGGGGATTCCTGGGAAGAATTGCTCCACAGATCTCAAAATCTGCCTTCTTTTAGGGGTTCCCACAGGAATTGCTCTACAGATATCAATGTTTGCCTCCCTGTGGAGATTCTGGGGAAGACTAGGTTCACACATCCTAATGTATGTCTCCGTGTGGAGATTCTGGGGAAGACTAGGTTCACAGACCTCAATGCATGTCTCCGTGTGGAGATTCTGGGGAATACTAGGTTCACAGATCCTAATGTATGTCTCCGTGTGGAGATTCTGGGGAAGACTAGGTTCACAGACCTCATTGCATGTCTCCTTGTGGAGATTCTGGGGAAGACTAGGTTCACAGACCTCATTGCATGTCTCCTTGTGGAGATTCTGGGGAAGACTAGGTTCACAGACCTCATTGCATGTCTCCTTGTGGAGATTCTGGGGAAGACTAGGTTCACAGACCTCAATGCATGTCTCCTTGTGGAGATTCTGGGGAAGACTAGGTTCACAGACCTCAATGCATGTCTCCTTGTGGAGATTCTGGGGAAGACTAGGTTCACAGACCTCATTGCATGTCTCCTTGTGGAGATTCTGGGGAAGACTAGGTTCACAGACCTCATTGCATGTCTCCTTGTGGAGATTCTGGACATTAACTCACCTGGCTTCCAAAGGTGCTTCATGCTAAACTTGTCCAGGTCAAACACAATGATGATCTGAGCAGGAACCTTGTGACCCTTTCACAAAACACAATTGAAAATTCAATTGAAAATGAGTTGAAATATCAAAGTGTTAGAGACTGACTATTTGACATTGTGAGGGGTTCTGAGACTTCAAAACAAATTGCGAAAACATATACCATGTTTCAGGCTGTTGATGAAAAAGATAATTTCCCATACATTCTTGCAAAGTGTTTTCAAAAAGAAATATTCAGGCTCAATTGTAATTAAGGGAAATATATGGTACTTCAGCTGTAAACAAAGTCCCATGACACACTCTGGTTGATTCATAAGTTTACACTTATTTTATCCCAAAATGATAAAAAACTGGACAACTATTCAGGATGAATAGAGGTAGCTGGACCAAGATCAGTCTGAGATAATATTGTCATGCTCTTGTTTTCTTTGCTTTTGCACAACTAACCTTTTCTTCAGCTGTCCTGAAATAGTGGTAGATCTTCTCCATCTGCTGGACCTTCATCTTCATGATCTCCATCTTCTTCACCGACCGCAGAACACCTACAACGACATGGAGAGTCACAGAATGCAATGATATGGAATGTCAGAAAGACAGACCTCAGAACACCTACAACGACATGGAGAGTCACAGAATGCAATGATATGGAATGTCAGAAAGACAGACCGTAGAACACCTACAACGACATGGAGAGTCACAGAATGCAATGATATGGAATGTCAGAAAGACAGACCTCAGAACACCTAAAACGACATGGAGAGTCACAGAATGCAATGATATGGAATGTCAGAAAGACAGACCTCAGAACACCTAAAACGACATGGAGAGTCACAGAATGCAATGATATGGAATGTCAGAAAGACAGACCGCAGAACACCTAAAACGACATGGAGAGTCACAGAATGCAATGATATGGAATGTCAGAAAGACAGACCTCAGAACACCTACAACGACATGGAGAGTCACAGAATGCAATGATATGGAATGTCAGAAAGACAGACCATAGAACACCTAAAACGACATGGAGAGTCACAGAATGCAATGATATGGAATGTCAGAAAGACAGACCTCAGAACACCTAAAACGACATGGAGAGTCACAGAATGCAATGATATGGAATGTCAGAAAGACAGACCTCAGAACACCTAAAACGACATGGAGAGTCACAGAATGCAATGATATGGAATGTCAGAAAGACAGACCTCAGAACACCTAAAAAGCGACATGGAGAGTCACAGAATGCAATGATATGGAATGTCAGAAAGACAGACCATGAGAACACCTAAAAGCGACATGGAGAGTCACAGAATGCAATGATATGGAATGTCAGAAAGACAGACCTCAGAACACCTAAAACGACATGGAGAGTCACAGAATGCAATGATATGGAATGTCAGAAAGACAGACCTCAGAACACCTGCAACGACATGGAGTGTCACAGAATGCAAAGGTATGGAATGTCAGAAAGACAGACCTCAGAACACCTAAAACGACATGGAGAGTCACAGAATGCAATGATATGGAATGTCAGAAAGACAGACCTCAGAACACCTAAAACGACATGGAGAGTCACAGAATGCAATGATATGGAATGTCAGAAAGACAGACCTCAGAACACCTAAAACGACATGGAGAGTCACAGAATGCAATGATATGGAATGTCAGAAAGACAGACCTCAGAACACCTAAAACGACATGGAGAGTCACAGAATGCAATGATATGGAATGTCAGGAAAGACAGACCTCAGAACACCTGCAACGACATGGATTGTCACAGAATGCAAAGGTATGGAATGTCAGAAAGACAGACCGCAGAACACCTGCTTAAGTGAGTGAGTATGGTTTTACACCACTTTTAGCAATGTTCCAGCAATATCACAGTGGGGGCACCAGAAATGGGCTTCACACATTGTACCCATGTGGAGAATTGAAGCTGGGCCTTCGGCGTGACGAGCGAATGCTGTAAGCACTTGGCTACCCCAACGCCCCCACAGAACACCTGCCTGCAATGACATGGGACCACTCAGATAAAGACTGTGGAACTCTGTCAATACTATTTCTTTCCTTGTCATGGTTAATCATAGTCACACGATATACTGACACTAACAAAACCAAACTGAATAAAGAGTTACCATAGTTACTGTTTAGTCGAACTGACTGACTGCCTCATCAGGCTTCAGAGGAAGAAACATTATTGAACCTGGATTCCGAAGTCCCTATCATGGGTTTCTGAGGTACACTTCCTGTAATAAACTTCACTCTAATGTGGATAGAAATTATTTCAAACTGTGAAGATCTGGGTTAAAATTGGTCTTCAGCAGCCCATGCATGTTGTATGAGGCTACTAGCGGAGTCGGATGGTCAGACTCGCTGACTTGGTTGCCACATGTCATTGTATCCCAGTTGCGTAGATCGATGCTCATGCTGTTGATCACTGGATTGTCTGGTCCAGACTCGATTATTTACAAATCGCCGCCACATAGGTGGAATATTGCTGAGTGAGGCATTAAACAACAAACAAACAAAATCTTTTCAGTATTCTTTCTTTGTTTTATGCCAGACTCTCAATATTCCAGCTATATGACCATGTGCAAGATTCCTTCGAATCAGAAGAGGTTACAAAGTGCTGCTGTAAGATGGACAGCATGGTCAGTCGGACTCTTCTACTTCTTACCTTTCAAATCAATGTGGCCAAATGGCTCGTACCACACAGGACACCCCTCGTTGTCATAGCCACAGAAGCCCCCGATGTAGTACTTCTGTAAAACCTCCGGGAGCTTGAAGTCTTCCCGTATTGTGTCAGCCCCTATCTGCTTCCTCCATGCATAATCCTGTAACCAAGGCAACCAAGAAACATTTCACATTCATGACATGAAAAGTTTCACCATAGAGAGATGCAATTCTTTTTTTTAACACATCAATAATTCACAGGTGATATTGGAAAATTGATAAATTTACAAAAAAGTAATCCGATTGCAGACTGTGTTCCTTTAATGGGGTTGGCTGTTGGGTGAAGTATTTGTTTCTAAACATTTCTAAAAAATGTCAGCTTAAAATGTTGGAAAATAACTCTCTTTTTTTCACATTTTTTTCAAATTTGTCACATTCACTCCATTTACACAAATGAATAAGCAGCCCAGTTTATAGGGGCTATAGAACACCAGTCCAGGCCTGCATCACAGAGTGATTGTAGGGCTGTAACTATCATAACACTGGAATTACGATTTTCCCTGTTCACATGAATATAGTTTTAAGTAACATTATGAGTGAGTGAGTGAGTTTAGCTTTGCTGCTTTTAGCAACATTCCAGCAATATCATGGCAGGGGACACCAGAATTGGTAATTTTAATATAAATTGCATATTTATATACTTATCCTATCTCACGACTTGCACCTCTCTCTCTTGCTTCAACTTTTAGTGGAACGACTGTAAACTTTTCCCATAGGCCTCCTTGTCCTTTCGCCTGTGATCTCCATGCTGCTCTCCTTAATTAGCTTCCTAGTTTCTAATAAAGCTTGCAGCATGCTCCAGTAATTGCCCCTGTGACTACCTTGAATGATCATTCTCATCTTGGAGCCAATGTTGTAATCTGAGTAGTGGGGAGGCTGGGCGGGCATCCATCGCGTGAGATAGGATAAGTATATAAATATACAATTTATATTAAAATTTCACAATTTTTAAACTTATCCTATCTCACGACTTGCACTTATCCCACGGTTGGACGGTTGGACAGCTGGTCTTGGAGCTGTGTGGACCGATGACAACCGTAGATAGCGATGTACAAGGGAGGCCTGTTACGCATGCACGCAACTCCTATGCTTGTAGTGGGTTTTCCGGAACCCCTTGGCTTACTAAGCACAACGACTCCCAAGGAGATGGGTGCTCCCGAGCGATGTGGTGTTCGGCCGCAACCTTGTACAAGACAAGGGATGCAACTTGGCAAGTAAGCCTCGCCTCGCCACGATTTACAAGGTACCCCCGTAATTAAAGTCTTGCGACTAGAATCGGGCCAGCCCCTGCTTCAAGAAAGCCCCCCAGACACCGACCGAGGCATGCAATCTCACAGGTTTAACGATCAGTTCCGGGCAGCATCAAATTGACCCTCACTCCTTTGCCTAAGCTTAGTCAAAGGATGTGCCCGGCAACTTTGGAGGGAGAACGCAACGAAATCCACTGGAATTCGGGAGTGTCACACTTCACTGACGTAATTGCTCCGTGGAGTAGAGGTCAGTAAGCGTGAATGTCGAACACCTCTGCATCGTCATACTGATTGTGCCTCAGGTCCGTAGGGCCACGCAGGTGTCCGTATTCCGATGCCTTGGTATGGAGGCCAAGTGAAGTAGTTCTTAAACCCATATAATGAGAACGAAAGGTTGAGATCCAGTTGAACTTTTGTTCAGTATATACAAAGAAGTATAACGCGAATGCGGAACCGTCCCTCATCTGCGTTGTTGGACCGATGTAAGCTGCTGAGCCAGTACAAGAGGTCCGAACTGGTGTAGTCCCTGGACATCCGTGACAGACAGGTCTCGCAGGTAATGTGAAGAGAAGAGTATCAGAATGCCAGAAGCAACCTTCCATGATAGCGGTCAAGGGTGCGTCCAAAAGCAGTAGTATGTTGCTGGTGGCCAATAGTTTCTGTATTTCTTTTGGTAGCAGAGCTGGAGGGGAGAACGCGTAGGCATTGGTGATACGAACTTTGGAAGTTGGTTGTTGAACCTTGGGGCGAACAGATCTATTTGAGGCCGTGATAACGGGTAGATCATCGACTGAAAGATCTGGGGCAGTAACTTCCACTCTGTCGGGAACGGTTGGTTGGATAGGGACAAGGCATCAGCGATCACATTTTTTACCCAAGGAATGTGTCTGGCTCTGGCTACGATGTATGAGTGAGTCGATGAGATGGAAGAACCTGATCGCCCATTGTAGCAGATTCGCCGAGCCTGTCGAGCCAAGATGATTTATATACCAAACCATTGTCGAATTGCCTGATTTAATCAACAGACTGGTTGATTGAAGCTCTGTTGCCCAATGTGAGATGGCTTGAATTACCGCCTTGAATTCCAGCTCGTTTATATGAAGTACCCGTTTGTCAGATGACCACAGCCCGGCCACTTGGTGGTCGAGGAAGTGAGCTCCCCAACCCATGAGGGATGCATCGACGAATAGGTGATGATTCGGTGCAAGGGGCATCATTGAGACTCCGGCGCAAACATTTCATCCGTCGAGCCACCATTGAAGGACTGGACGAAGCGGTTCTGGAAGGCAAATTAGTTCCTTAGGGTTGTCGGTCTGAAGGTACTGGCGTAGAAATCGCTGTATCGGCCGAAGTTGGAGCTGGCCTCTGTACGTTAAGGCTTGAGCTGACGTCAGAAGGCCCAGTAGCTCCTGCCACTGTTGTAAGGTTCTCGCCTGAGACAGTGCTGGAGAAATGCATTGCTGAATATTTATCCACCTGTTGTGAGGTACGAACATCATCCCCTGACCAGTGTCGAACAGTGCTCCGATGAATTGGAGTTTCTGAGTCGGTATTAGTTCCGATTTCGCAATGTCTGAGCAGCGTGGTGGTGAACTGTAGCTGGCGAAGCAATAAGATCGGATCCTGTTGAGTCTGGATGCAATCGTCTATGTAGCTTTCGAAAGTGATCCCTTGAAAGTGGAGGAAGCTCGTTATTGGCTTGGTAATTCGGGTAAAAAGCCCCGGGCCATGGAAATTCCAAATGGTAGGACTTTCCATTGGTAGTGATTCCCGTTGAACATGAAGCGAAGGTACTTCCGGTGTTCTGGATGTATCAGAACGTGAAGATAAGCATCCTGAAGATCTAGGCTGATGAGGAAGTCTCCCTTCTTCAAGATGGTGGGTAAAGGTTGATCGACACCATCCTGAAGTGAGGCGGTAGAAGCAGGAATCGGGCATTGAACAACTTCATATTGAAGATGAGCCAGAGTTTGTTGGAATTTTTCTTTGGAACCAAGAAGATGGGGGAGTAGAATCCTGGAGTGACGGGCGATGGACCTAGGAGCTCTATCGCGAGTTTGTCTATTAGCGTACCTATTGTGGATTGCAGAGTCTGAAGCTGGTCTACAGGATATGAGCGATGAGCCGGATGCGACGTCAGTGGTGGACTGCCAATAACGGGTAGCTGATAGCCGTGAAGTAGCAGGTTGGTGACGTATGGATCTGTTTCCTCTGCCACGGCCTTGAGTGGATGCGCCACGAAAAAGATTGCATAAATCCGGATTGGTAGGGGTGAACTGTGCAGTTCGACGCTGTTTTAATGAGTCCTTGAAAGTGGGTTTCTTTATCAACTTTATTAGATACTTCTTGGATGCTACCATTGATGAGGGAGTCAGTAAACCAAGGCTGGTGAAACAGTTCTGTTTTAAATCGCTCCTCCCATGAAGAGATGTTGAGGGGTCCACGTCGGCAAACAGCAAGAGTGTAGCCCAAAAAATGAGACAACTGATCCAGGATAATTTGGAACTGGTCCAAGTCATGCATCCTCGGATGAAAGCGCCTTGATCAGAGTAAGTATGCTACAGAGCAGTGTTAACAGCGTCGACTGCTGCAATCACGCAACTAATAGATGGCAACGTCTTTCTCACGGCTGAATCCATGTGAGCCAACTCTCAGTCCTCAATAAGGTAGGGCGAAGCAGCTAGTTTGCCACACAGGGTTCCAATATCAACTGTTGGAGCCGTAGAGATTTTTGTTAGGTAGTGGACATGAGAGGTAGAAGGATGATATCTGGGAGCAGAGAATCCGTCCTTAATCCGTTTCAGGCTCTTGAAACCATCATTTAGTGTACTGGATAATCCAACTTCCCTTGAGTACTTCAGCAGATGACCTGGATCACTCTTATACTCTTAGGAACCGGGATTGGTCTACCATCACCCTACCACCTCGACCTTGTATTCTGAAAGCTTCTCAACAATCCAAAGGAATACCTGAGGTGTCTCAACTGCTGCAAAGCTACCCCCCAGGGGTAGATAACTCAGAGTGAGCGGGAGATGCAGGCATGGCTATTTGGACTGGATCAATCTCAGGAGGTGGACCAGATGAAGAGCCAGGAGCTACCGAAGCCGGATGGGCTGGAGTAGAAGGCTGTATTTGGTTCCAGGCTGAGGTTATGGCCCTGACCATCATATTTAGATCTGGAGTCGCTGTAGGAGTGGGATTGTTATCAGGTTCCCATGACTCAGCGATGATCCTAGAGTGAGCCAAAGGATTCTCAGAGCTTGTAGACGGAACATCATAAGAGACTGTAGGCCTATTAGTGGTATCAGAGCAATGATCACCCGAACATCGGTCAGAGGAACTGTAACGAAATCTCGACGTGGTTAGTACCGAAGTAGGTTGGTAAGCGGTGATCTGGATTCCCTAGTATGGCTAGGTGATCCGGTATGATATGAAGAAGTAGTCCAGGTCGCTGTAGTTCTAGTTGGTGATCTGGTTCTGATTGGAGCTCTGGTTCGACCATCTGAATAGGATCGGCCATGAGATGTGGATCTGTACTGTGATCCCGATTGGTCAATGGCTCTGTAAGGTGATCTAGATCGTATAGGTGACTGGGTTGGTAAGATGATCTGGATTTGTAAAGTGATCTGGAGCGATTCGATGCATTAACTGGAAACTGTGATCGTGATCTGGATCTATAAGGTGATCTGGATCGAACAGGTGATCTGGTTTGCAGTTGCAATCTGGCTTGATTTGGTGATCTGGATCGGTCTCGCGATCTACTTCGATGTTGTGATCTGGATCAGTTAGGTGACCTGGATCGGTCCGGTGATCTGATTCGAAGTTGTGATCTGGATCCATTCGGTGATCTGGATCGGTCCGATGATCTACTTCGATGTTGTGATCTGGATCGGTTGGTGATCTGGATCGGCTAGGTGATCTGGATCTGTCCGGTGATCTGATTCGAAGTTGTGATCTGGACCGGTTTGGTGATCTGGATCGGTTAGGTCATCTGGATTGATCAGGTGATGTGGATCGTAGTTGTGCTCTGGATCGTGACTGTGATCTGGATCGATCCGGTGATCTTGATCGGCACGGTGATCTAGATTGGGCTAGTGATGGTGATCTGGATCGTGAAGGTGATCTAGATCGTTGTGGTGATCTGGAATAATGTGGCAATCTGGATCGGATCGAAACCTGAAGTGTTGATTCATGATGAACGTCCCCTGGCGACGCTGTTGTAGCCAACTCCGTCCGGTTCAATGAACTGTGGGGAGACAGTTGGCTGGTTGAACGCGGTTGGCCAGGCTCCAAAAAAAATGAGACAGTCGAGGGGATATGTACCGATGATCTGGATGATGATAGTGTCGATCTAAGGTCCCCTGGTAGTGTAGATGGGACAGGCAACGAAGAATTATCGATTACAACCACCCACGAGTGATCTGACGCTATGGAAGGAGGTGATTGATGTGTACGTAATAGGTGCCGAACGTCCTCAGATAAGTAAGAATCTGATGAAGCGTCCATAAAATCCTCTTGAACCACAGACGTCGCTCTCTTGCGTGAAGGTACGATTTTCTGTCGCTGTAACTTGTTACGCTTGGCGGGAGTGGGATCAGATTCCGTTGATTTCCTGTCCCTATTGGCGATTCTCCGGGAGCAAACACGAAGGTAGGCCTTAAAATCCCCATCTTTTAGTGAATTACACTTGCCACATCGTTTGTTCCAGTTACATTGTCCTATACAGTCACTGCAAGACAAGTGAGGGTCGAGGGATGAATAAATCGTCTTGCATTGAGCACAAACTTTCCTTTTCCTTGACTGATTATCAGTTTTCCCCATGATGTTAGGGTGAAATAATGTCCCTAGTATACAGCACGTCCACACAGTCGTGCGACAAGAAAGAGAATCATTCAAGGTAGTCACGTGGGCAATTAGTGGAGCATGCTGCAAGCTTTATTAGGAACTAGGAAGCTAATTAAGGAGAGCAGCCTGGAGTGCACGGGCGAATGGACAAGGAGGCCTATGGAAAAAAGTTTACAGTTGTTCCACTAAAAGTCGAAGCAAGAGAGAGAGGTGCAAGTTGTGGGATAGGATAAGTTTAAAAATATAGGCTTCACACAGTGTACCCATGTGGGGAATCAAACTCGGGTCTTCGGCGTGATGAGCGAACGCTTCAACCACTAGGCTACCCCACCGTTCCAGTAATATTATGCATTTTCAGAGGTGACTTATATTTCATCATTTCATCAACAATAGGTCAATCAAAAGGGAAGAGACATTATTCTACTGGATACAATGTCGTAAATACCTCTAAATTTAGGAATGCTACTTTGTGAAACTGGCCACAGTTGAGACGAATATTGTTCACCATATTTTCTGTTATACTCACATTTCTGATCATTGTTTCAGATTTTTTCAAATCAAAACTCCTGGCTGAAAAATATATAATAGATATAAACTTTAATGTTCTCATACGACACATAATATACATGGACTAGAGCTGTGACCATATATCATAGTATCAATAATCGTGATACTAAATCTGACGATGGATACGTCAATACTTTCTTTTCGTATCGTGATATGTATCGTTGACCTTAAAATTGTTAATGTTCTCTAGAAATTGATGGGTATGTAAAAATTTACACTTTTACTTGCTATCACAATATACCTTTTTAAAGAAAATAATTAAAGATAGCATATCGTGATATGCATTGAATCAAATCGTATCGTTCCAAGATATCGCGATAGGTATCGTATCGTGAAATTTCCGTATCATCACACCTCTAACATGGACTGGTTGAAAAACTGACAAAACTACAGAATGATGACTCTTAGTTAAGCATTGATAAAAGATGAGATTTCTGGGAGTATTTTTCCATCTCTTATACTTACCTCTCAGCCATCGGAGAACATAATAATCATCATGCTCTGGTTTTAATATGTCCTTCACTGTGTTCTTGAACTGTAGAGAAAGAAAAGTGTTTTAATGCAGACACAGATTTGCATTTTTTTAAGGGTGCCTTAGGGCATCAGACAGATAATTTAGTTGTGCCTTTGTGAAAATAAGGCAGTGTTCACGAATGATGTTTCAAAATAACAGGACATTGGATCCTGTAAGTGTCAGATGTCTGTCTGACCCACTGAAATTTCACGGGACCCACAGAAGACAAAATAGACACACATTTTAGATTCAACATTTCTTGTAATTGACACTGAAATTATTAACAAATGTAGGATTTATAAACAGCAAACAAGTGTGACATGTCACATATAACAACTTCAGTGAAAGTCATTATGGACTATACAGTCGGACACCAGGGCCGGCGGGTTATAGACTTCCATCAGACTGAGAGCAAAAGTGTCGGATTTGTCGAGGGTTTGACGCTATTCCTGAACACTGATAAGGGTGTCCATACCTTTTGATGATCCAATAAAAAGATCACAACAATTATGTCATCTCAATTTATTGTTCAATATATCAGTAAACTTCACATAAACCTGTAAGCTTGAGAGCAGGATTTCCTGAACACTATCATGACTGCAAGAATAGTTCAGCTTCATTTGTCCTGGACCCATGAACTAACTAGTGGTGGTCCGATTAATTGAAATAATCGAAGATTGGTCGCAATTACTAAATGACCAAGCAATCGATCATGTTTTCTCATAAGGCCCCCCCCCCAAAAAAGTGTGTGTTTACGGTTTCCCGACTGACCCCATCACAAACTTCCCGACCCTAAACTGTTTTTTCGTTTTTTTAAAAGACAGCGAAACATTTTGCTATTCCAACAGTATGTGAGCGAGTGAGTTTAGTTATCAGTGGGCTTAGGGGACATACAGTGTGTGTGGTGATGTGTGTGTGTGGTGGTGGTGGTCCTGTATGGGTGTACAATTGTGTGTTGTGTGTACATGTGTGTTGTTGGGTGGGTATAGCTGTGTGTGTGTACATTAGGGCTATGTATTGGCCAAGAAATTGTATTGCTATATATTGTGATTCAGGTACCCGTATTACGATATACTGGGAGCTTCAGTATTTTACAGTGAGTGACATTGATTGTACATGCCTATTTTCCACACATTAAAGCCCTTAAAATAATTGTTATGGTTGTGATAAGAGAAATCTCGAAATCAGATTTTATTTTGACAATTTGTATTTTCTTTTTTATCAAAATTATGGAATGTAAAGTATGCTGTTTTGTCAATATGAAAGTCTGTGTACATTTTAACTCAATCGTAGATATAGTCACAAAACTTTATAATTTCTTTTCACCACCAGTTCTGTGGGTGGTGGTGCTATGTGGGTGTACATGTGTGGGTGATTGTGTGTGTTGTGGTGTGTTTGTGTTTCCATGCTGAATGGTATTCTGGAATACCCCACTCTGACGCAGTGGACGGACCTCGATCCAACTGCCCTAAACTAATTAAAAAATGACTGGTCCCTTGAACATGTTGAAATTCCACACGGTCAAGAACAGACAAAACCTCTGCTGGTGCCGAACGTGTTCACGCTAGTTCATATAAATAAACTCGTATTCCAGGCAAGGCCTCTTGGTATAGTGCTAAGTCGTCTAGTTATATGCTGGAATAAGTTTACGCAGGAGATTGTCATAAGACACCCGAGAAACAATCACCGCATTTCAAGGAACACGGACAAGTCTTGTCTCGCGGTTTAGACTGTAGCATTTGTATCATTCGCATGGCTTATATGACCTGTCATATGATAGGTCACCATTAAGTAAATAAGTGCTAGTCTTATCTGAGAGAGAACATATATGGCGGCATGGTAGACACCCCTTATTCTACTCATAACAGTGACAGTGACTTGAGACTGATGGCATCCATTCATCAGTGACTGTGACTACCACAACTTAATATTTTTACCTGTTCCAAAATGTCCTTTTGATTCTGACTGAGATCGCCGACATTTCCACTCATTGTTACTTATGTTCCATTCAACTATGTTGCTACAGTGGCGACCTGCAAATAACAAGTTATCTTTTCTATCATGCCATTTGGGCGAACGGTCCGGAAATAAGATTTCCCTTCAACTAATAACAGTAAATGGACGATCGATTAACCAACTGTGAATTACACGCTTTCTTAAACAGATAATATGCCACCATACTAGGAAAATGAACATTTCATAATAAATATAGGTAAATTGATATGTAAAATGATTTTGATTTAATAAACTACCAGAAGGACGTGATTACAACACAAATAGTTGTTACGAAAAAGTAGAAAACGTAAACACCAATCTATTTTTATACATTTCGCACGGTCAGCGACCTATTTTTAGCAGGGCATAGGTAATTATCGCAGATTTGGAGTAAAACGGTAAATGTGTTGTAAAATGCCGTTAGTAACATATTAGGTGACAATATGTCTAATGAATACATTCATATCTACCATCTTGCAAGTGTCACAACGCGTTGAACGAGGGTCGCAATAAAATGGATGAATGAACAATGAACGAACGAATTATGGACTTACCTTTTCGAATTGTTGTGGGAATGTTTTGCAATATCACCGAGTCTGGTCTTTTAATCTCGTCTCGACAGACGAGTCAAAAGACCAAATGAAAGTATATATTAAACATGGTTATAAATATATTTTAATACACTTTCATGGTCTTTGTAATGACTCCGGGATTTTCTCCCACAGTTCAATCGTTAAAATTTAAAAAACCCCACATCAACCAATCATTGAACAGACAATCCATTTACCAACCTTAAAGGTCCTCTGAAGATAGATGTCCCGGTAATGCCACATCCAGATGTGATGATTTTTCTGTATGGGCTGTATATTATTATTTGGAAAACTTGTGGGATTTAATTACATATATCTAATTAAATCCGTGCAAGCTAATCATGGATTCTGACCACTACAAGTGTATGAGACAAGTACAGATCTGTGCTTTCCAGATTGTGAGTTTATATATGAAGTACAATGATTATTTTAACCCTGTTTGAATTCTGTTGGTGCTATGTTATGAGTGTTGTGAATCTGCGGAGAGCATGCATGTGTGAATATAATGTTCTTCAATAATTATTCAATTAGTCTATGCAGCTATGTCAGATGAGATGGCGAGATGGTTGAGTTTTTGCTGCTGTTTGTAGTACTTTAATTAGTTATACAAAATACACGCACGCACGCGCACGCGCACTGAATTACATTTATAACTCTCACGCTTCAGTGCGTGCGTACGTGCATGCGTGCGTGGACATCACATTTATTGTAACGGTTTTCAGCAACCCATGCTTGCCGTAAGAGGCTGATGATGATCACTGGATTGTGGGGTCCAGACACGATTATTTACAGACCGCCGTCGTGTAGGGGAACATTGTTGAGGGCGGCGTTAAACCACAAACAAAACATTCATAACGAACACGCCTTAAGGAACACTGACGGAGTAACGAACTAATTTTTGGTACCTACCACTTGCTGTATATACTTTGGTCTAAATGTGTATAAAGTACACTATATATCTCTGGGCAGCTTCAACTGGGCGGTGGTGTAGCCAAGTGGTGAAAGCGTTTGCTTGTCCCTTCACGCTGAAGACCCGGGTTCGATTCCCCACATGGGTACAATGTGTGAGGCCCATTTCTGGTGTCCCCCACCGTCTGATATTACTGGAATATTGCTGACTCACTCACTCACTCACTCTTAAAGGATACTAGCCCGGGGGTTAAATCTGTTTGAATATCTAGTCTCTAAGACGCAATTTCCCTCGATTTTGAGATTGATTTTTTGATTGAATATTTTTTAGAACCCCAAAATATTGCCTATTTTGTTCTGAATGAAGTGTTTATATTAAAGTCCTATCTTTATAAGGCAACGTCTGGAAGGTGACATTTAAGTACTACCGATTTTTGTGTCGATGTCAAGCCGAATGGAGTGAGCGAGTAAAGCAATAGTAAGTAGAGCTTTCAGCAATATTCCAGCAATATCATTATTTGAGAGCTGGGTGACAATAAGATTCGTGGCGTAATTCTGATAACCATACATTCCGGCATTGTTGATATTCACGTTTACGTGTATTCCTCTGAGATTCCATGTAACTTGTTACCAAATTTCAATTTCAGTCTTTTTTTGTTTTAATCAGACGCATGTTCACACACGCCACCGGTGTAAGGTGTAAAATTGAAACCCCATTTCATCTCAATATGCCACTTCAAGATATATTGCTGTATTATGACAATCTGTTGTAAGCAAACTTAATGTTTAGTGAGTTTAGTTTTACGCGGCTTTTAGAAATATTCGAGCAATATCACGACGGGGGACACCAGAAATGGGCTTCACATATTGTACCCATGTGGGGAATTGAACCCGAATCCTCAGCGTGACGAGCGAACGCTTTCACCACTAGCTAAAGGCTTCCCCGCCGCCCCTATTTAATGTTTAGGTCGACGTTATAACACAAGGCCTTCACATAGGACACTTAAGGTTTTACAGAATTTCTCTTCTGAACCCCCCCAAAAGAAACTAAAAACATCAACAACAAAATAATTTATAAACTGTTGATATCAAAACGTCATTTTGGCATTCCTCCTTATATGCTTTCTGTTACCGGAGTTGATGCGCCTTTGATGTGCCTTGGATGCGAACTAGGGCGTATTCTTCAGCAACAAGTAACAGCAATATCCATCAATTTGTCTTATTGCTCGTATGGAGTCCCAAAGAACACCTTTATTAAGATCACCAGCAGGGATGTCCAATATATATTCAACAGCTGTGGTGACAAGTATGGTCTCATCAACCTTCGACACGCCCCGACTCTCTGCTGATTATTAACGATATTGTTTATGTTTTCATAACTTATATTGCTTCCTATATACAATGTGTTCACTTTATTACAGGTTTTAGCACGCGTCGCGTAAATCTCCGCAGACCATGTCGATTAACATTTATGTACAGACAAAATTTGATCTGAAGATGTTTTTCTACTCGAGACACAACAATATATATACTCTGAAAGGAGCCCAGAACAATACATATTTGTAATTTCAGCTGAGGCGACCTAGACTTGCCCAGTCATTCTAGACTTGACTGGGGCTCCTTTTGTATATATTTTCGGGAGACAAAATACATGTCCATCTCAATACCATAATCATGCTATTTTAAGCATTGGGAAGAATATTCTGTATACTAACATATTAAACGAGTCCAAATAATGCTATCCAATAGACCACGCTGGAAGACAAATCTCAACTCTCATATTACATAGTGACAATACAAGATGAAATCCTGTTTATTGTTTACTCAGTAAACGTTTATTAAAACAGTGAAGTGCTCAGTGTCTAGACAGTGTTTCTTTCAGCTCTTGTTATTATTTTTCGCCAATTTCTCTTGAACTTAAGTAACAGCTACTTAACGTGTTTAATACCCCTGTGCGTGCGTGCGTGCGTGCGTGCGTGCGTGCGTTATGTATACTTATAACTATTGAGTACTCATGTACTCATGTATCAACCCCAGCAACATCGTTGATCATTCTGCCAGCGTTCGAATCCCCGCATGGGTACAATGTGTGAAGCCCATTTCTGGTGTCACATCCGGTAATGCCACATCCAGATGTGATGATTTTTCTGTATGGGCTGTATATTATTATTTGGAAAACTTGTGGGATTTAATTACATATATCTAATTAAATCCGTGCAAGCTTAATCATGGATTCTGACCACTACAATTGTATGAGACAAGTACAGATCTGTGCTCTTCCAGATTGTGAGTTTATATATGAAGTACAATGATTATTTTAACCTTGTTTGAATTCTGTTGGTGCTTTGTTATGAGTGTTGTGAATCTGCGGAGAGCATGCATGTGTGAATATGTTCTTCAATAATTATTTCAGTGTTTCTTTCAGCTCTTATTATTATTTTTCGCCAATTTCTCTTGAACTTAAGTAACAGCTACTTAACGTGTTTAATACCCCTGTGTGTGTGCGTGCGTGCGTGCGTGTAACTGTAATGTATACTTATAACTATTGAGTACTCATGTATCAACCCCAGCAACATCGTGGATCATTCTGCCAGCATTCGAATCCCCATATGGGTACAATGTGTGAAGCCCAGTTCTGGTGTCACCCGCCGTGATATTGCTGGAGTATTGCCAAAAGCGGCGTAAAACTAAACTCACACACTCGTGTCGCTGTCCGCCATTTGCCATTAACGGATGATTCATTGACACCCCAAAAGGGCGGTTGCTTTATTGTGGATAAGTTAAGCAAATATGTCATCGAGATGAGATCAATTTATAATTTTCAATTAAACGTAACTGTAAAAGTGTGTAGCAATCTGACGTCAACCAGTGGTGTCCTGGTGCTACTGAGGCGAGTTGTGGACGTAAACAGCGTGTCGACCTGAGTCAGTCCAGTGGTTTCCTGGTGCTACAGGTGCGAGTTGTGGACGTAAACAGCGTGTCGACCTGAGTCAGCCAGTGGTGTCCTGGTGCTTTACTGATGCGAGTTGTGGACGTAAACAGCGTGTCGACCTGAGTCAGCCAGTGGTGTCCTAGTGCTACAGGTGCGAGTTGTGGACGTAAACAGCGTGTCGACCTGAGTCAGCCAGTGGTGTCCTGGTGCTACAGGTGCGAGTTGTGGACGTAAACAGCGTGTCGACCTGAGTCAGCCAGTGGTGTCCTGGTGCTACAGGTGCGAGTTGTGGACGTAAACAGCGTGTCGACCTGAGTCAGTCCAGTGGTTTCCTGGTGCTACAGGTGCGAGTTGTGGACGTAAACAGCGTGTCGACCTGAGTCAGCCAGTGGTGTCCTGGTGCTACAGGTGCGAGTTGTGGACGTAAACAGCATGTCGACCCGAGTCAGCCAGTGGTGTCCTGGTGCTACAGGTGCGAGTTGTGGACGTAAACAGCGTGTCGACCTGAGTCAGCCAGTGGTGTCCTGGTGCTACAGGTGCGAGTTGTGGACGTAAACAGCATGTCGACCTGAGTCAGCCAGTGGTGTCCTGGTGCTACAGGTGCGAGTTGTGGACGTAAACAGCGTGTCGACCTGAGTCAGCCAGTGGTGTCCTGGTGCTACAGGTGCGAGTTGTGGACGTAAACAGCGTGTCGACCTGAGTCAGCCAGTGGTGTCCTGGTGCTATACTGATGCGAGTTGTGGACGTAAACAGCGTGTCGACCTGAGTCAGCCTGTGATGTCCTAGTGCTACAGGTGCGAGTTGTGGACGTAAACAGCGTGTCGACCTGAGTCAGCCAGTGGTGTCCTGGTGCTACAGGTGCGAGTTGTGGACGTAAACAGCGTGTCGACCTGAGTCAGCCAGTGGTGTCCTGGTGCTACAGGTGCGAGTTGTGGACGTAAACAGCGTGTCGACCTGAGTCAGCCAGTGGTGTCCTGGTGCTATACTGATGCGAGTTGTGGACGTAAACAGCGTGTCGACCTGAGTCAGCCAGTGGTGTCCTGGTGCTACAGGTGCGAGTTGTGGACGTAAACAGCGTGTCGACCTGAGTCAGCCAGTGGTGTCCTGGTGCTATACTGATGCGAATTGTGGACGTAAACAGCGTGTCGACCTGAGTCAGCCAGTGGTGTCCTGGTGCTACAGGTGCGAGTTGTGGACGTAAACAGCGTGTCGACCTGAGTCAGCCAGTGGTGTCCTGGTGCTACAGGTGCGAGTTGTGGACGTAAACAGCGTGTCGACCTGGAGTCAGCCAGTGGTGTCCTGGTGCTACAGGTGCGAGTTGTGGACGTAAACAGCGTGTCGACCTGAGTCAGCCAGTGGTGTCCTGGTGCTACAGGTGCGAGTTGTGGACGTAAACAGCGTGTCGACCTGAGTCAGCCAGTGGTGTCCTGGTGCTACAGGTGCGAGTTGTGGACGTAAACAGCGTGTTGACCTGGAGTCAGCCAGTGGTGTCCTGGTGCTACAGGTGCGAGTTGTGGACGTAAACAGCGTGTCGACCTGGAGTCAGCCAGTGGTGTCCTGGTGCTACAGGTGCGAGTTGTGGACGTAAACAGCGTGTCGACCTGAGTCAGCCAGTGGTGTCCTGGTGCTACAGGTGCGAGTTGTGGACGTAAACAGCGTGTCGACCTGGAGTCAGCCAGTGGTGTCCTGGTGCTACAGGTGCGAGTTGTGGACGTAAACAGCGTGTTGACCTGAGTCAGTCTAGTGGTGTCCTGGTGCTACAGGTGCGAGTTGTGGACGTAAACAGCGTGTCGACCTGAGTCAGCCAGTGGTGTCCTGGTGCTACAGGTGCGAGTTGTGGACGTAAACAGCGTGTCGACCTGAGTCAGCCAGTGGTGTCCTGGTGCTACAGGTGCGAGTTGTGGACGTAAACAGCGTGTCGACCTGAGTCAGTCCAGTGGTTTCCTGGTGCTACAGGTGCGAGTTGTGGACGTAAACAGCGTGTCGACCTGAGTCAGCCAGTGGTGTCCTGGTGCTACAGGTGCGAGTTGTGGACGTAAACAGCGTGTCGACCTGAGTCAGCCAGTGGTGTCCTGGTGCTACAGGTGCGAGTTGTGGACGTAAACAGCGTGTTGACCTGAGTCAGTCTAGTGGTGTCCTGGTGCTACAGATGCGAGTTGTGGACGTAAACAGCGTGTTGACCTGAGTCAGCCAGTGGTGTCCTGGTGCTACAGGTGCGAGTTGTGGACGTAAACAGCGTGTCGACCTGAGTCAGTCTAGTGGTGTCCTGGTGCTACAGGTGCGAGTTGTGGACGTAAACAGCGTGTCGACCTGAGTCAGCCAGTGGTGTCCTGGTGCTACAGATGCGAGTTGTGGACGTAAACAGCGTGTTGACCTGAGTCAGTCCAGTGGTGTCCTGGTGCTACAGGTGCGAGTTGTGGACGTAAACAGCGTGTTGACCTGAGTCAGTCCAGTGGTGTCCTGGTGCTACAGATGCGAGTTGTGGACGTAAACAGCGTGTTGACCTGAGTCAGTCCAGTGGTGTCCTGGTGCTACAGATGCGAGTTGTGGACGTAAACAGCGTGTCGACCTGAGTCAGTCCAGTGTGCGAAATACGCATTATGTCGAAAGCGCACGTTCACTCTCCAAATCATCATCATCATCATCATCTGAGTCAGTGTCACAGTCTTGGTCGCTGGCAAGCAGTGTCCACTAAATATAGGTTAAACTTACAGAAAGACTCATGTCTCATATACGTTCCCGAACGGTTCGCAAATAACAATTGTGGAAAATCAAAATATGTGACTAGAGGTGACTACTGAGGGGGAAACAACTATTGTGATACCGATAGTCAATTGCAATATACTATTGCGATAGCGATAGTCTGTTACCGCCAACTATTGCAATATTATTGCTATAGTTCTTATTCCCTTGAATTGTCTCATTTGAAGTCATTTTCGAAATGAATGTATGGTTTATATGAAATAAAAACAAGTTTAAGTAGCTTCAGTTTCTCGTAATAACGGACATGAATCTTGAAACCCAGATCAAGTAAACACATAAACTGAATGAAGCTGCAAGTCTGCACCCAAACAACCTGTATTCTGCGCTGCGCATTTATCAACGGAAGTCAATTACTAAACTATCGATAGTCACACAAACTATCGATGAATCGATAGTTTTTCGTTTCTACCATCGATTAATTGCTACCGGAGACTCAACAATTGCGATCCATCGATAGTTCGGTGCATCGTTACAGCCCTACTAATAACATCCACTTCTCAAGAAGTAGGGCAAGAGCAGACTCGTCTCTGAAGTCACCTGCAGAATTTGCGGGACCGTACCGAACAAACAAACAAACAAACAAACAAACAAACAATACAATGATGCCGCTAGCGCTGTATTCTCACTGGGACTTGACGGCCGTTCTGCATGTAGTCTAAACGTGTTTAGAACCTATTTGAAAGGGGCCAGTATTTCCCCACTATATTCATTCATTTAGATATCTAATGCCAATGGCCGTCTAACAGCAAAACGGACTTATATAGGCAATGCCCTTGGTCACGATTCCTCAGAACTGCACGTGCATATTGCGAACCACTTTTCCTCCATGACATTTCAAGCAAGCTGACAATTTCGTCATGTGCATTAATGTTTCCGAAGATGGGACTTTACGCCGTGTATTAGTTCCATGTACACAAACCAGCATTATGCTGGCGACATTATAACAATCAAACACTAAATTTGAAATATATGAAATTTCATATATCCTAGTGCATGGTCGGAGTGAGTGAATATAAAAGGCAATATCATGGCGGGGGACACACGAAATCGGCTTCGCACATGTGGGGAATCGAATCCGCATCTTCGGTGTGACGAGCTCACGCTTTATCCACCAGAATAACCCATTACATGGTCGGAACATGCTGTAATGAGGTGAGGTGAGGTGAAATTGGGTTTAACGTCGCGCTGGAGAATATTTCGCTCATATGACGACGTGCATGCGTGTGTATGTGTAGGTGCGGCTGCTTGTACTAGCCCAGACTGAAGCTGGTTTTATAGTGCTAGCCCACTGAGATACCAAGCCGCAGTGAAGCATGTATGTATGTATCAGTTTATTGCATGAAGGCCAGAGGCCCATATACAGAATAAATATGTATGATATGTACAACATATAAAACATGCGACACACACGTTACATTGAATCTCTTCTCAATATAAGCGCGTGATAAATAAATAGAGCTACCTTATATTGTAATAGGGATGCTTTACATGAAAGTATTGAATACAGTTTTGTAGCATTAATATTTGATTGTAGCCATTGCGGAAAATACAGTTGCCTTAAATCATTATATGCAGGACAAAGAAATAGAAAGTGTAATTCATTCTCTACAGTATTACAAAATGGACAGAACCTTTGTGATTTTATAATAGATGAATATCTTCCTTGATTGATATATAAATCATTTAGGCCAAGTCTCAGGCGCATGAAAACACTACGAAGCTTTTTACTACGTAAGTTGTATAGATACGACTCAGGTTCAAGTAAAGATTTAAACTCACGATAGCAATCATATCTTGAACTTTCATATAAAGATGAATGCCAGTCTTGTTTAAAGATATCAATAGCCCTGGTACGAAAGAGTTTGATAAATGCATTAACGTCGCCCTGGGTTTGGGATAGCCAAACAAATCCAAAGCCGTATCTAAACAAAAGAATACGAATACGGGTTGCCCAAGTATTTTTACCAATATTATCAAGATGGACAATCATATTGTAGGTTTTTTTGGGCAGACGATGTTCTGGCATATTTATTACTTTACACCAGTACTTTAAACAGCGAGAGTAAGAAATTATGTACAACAAGTCCTCAAACAAATATATACAGATTATTCGTTAAGTCCGTCAAGAATAGTCTGATTGTTCACAAAGTTTATCAAGAATATTGTGATTATTCCTAAAGAAATAAAATAAACAAAACCCGTATTCGTTAGAAATAGTTGCCCAAACCAGAGTTTATTATACAATTCTGAATGTATCTTGAGCATACGAGTACAAGAGTCACTATCAAATAGAGATAGCACGGGGTGTTATCAACCTCCACCAAGGATTTTCTGATCAAGTCTCTGGACATTTAAAGGTTGTTCTGATCCTCCATAAAATCCATCAGTAGAATTTGGAATTGTTCCTAAAGTCAACCAAAGGTGTTCAACTTGTCAATGTAACTCCCTGTAGCACTGAAATCCCAGGTAAAACCAACAATCACCAACAATATTCGACTTGTAAAGTTGTAGATCAACCCCAGGATTGACACGTGACTGGAAGGTACTATGGTACATTGCATACAACACCTGCTGGTCAGAGTTGCTCAGTCCCATATGCAGTAGCACTTCAGATGCATGCCGGTAGTCAAGGATAAAGAGCGACATCGTTTGCTGAGTACCTATGAACATTCCTCCCCCAACATACAAACTGTTGTTTTTGAAAATAACCTCTGGTTCTAAAACGGGATCAGGGTGATGAAGTTTGTTGAAAGCCACAGTATTGTCGGAAAAGCTTTTGGGGACGACGAGTTTAAATAGTTTGTTTCGTTTTAAATACCGGAAGTAGCCCACGTCTAACCACGTGACGTAATCGGAAGTGACGTATTTCTTCAAAATGGCGTCTTCCACTACTTCATATTTCGCGTGCATTGCGCACGAATACTTTGGAACCACGGTGTTTGGGTAAAACTTTGGATAGTTTGGATCGTGGTATATTTTTGAGATTCTGTCCTGAAGTTTAAATGACCACATGGACGTTTGGTTTACTCGTATCACTCGTGTCAGATTTCTTGGCAGTTTAATCCGTAATGTTCTGATGATATTTTCAAATATATCCGAGTCTGTATAGAAAACCAAAGGGTTGTACAAGTTGGAAAAAGCCCCCGCCCAATTCGTGTAAGTTTTAACGTTAAAATAGAGGTCTTTCGTAAGTCCTTTCTTGAAGCGCCCGACGTTGAAGTATGCTGAAACCACTGCGAGGTCAGTGTCGACATCCGGGTCATATTGAACGAATTTGTTCAGAGGTATGACACCCTCCACGCACAGTTTCTGTAATTGTTGAAAGTATATCATGTATGCCAAAATACATAACAGAATTTCATGTTACACCAACCTGATTTTTATAACATATAACGCGCGCATACATATGTAAAGTTATTCAGAAGTTTACAGATACGCATAAATATATTTAATTAAATTGAAAAAATAAACCACAGACCCAATTTCGCTGCTACATGTTTCATTAATTTCTTCCCTGAATATGTATATACTGAGGGACGCAAATTTGAGAACAAAGCAAATTTTCTCCTGCTCGGAATTAAATATATTGATGTTTCCTACTGTACTGTACGCTGGAAAATAACACTTTGTACTATTATGAATGTAACGTGAAGGGTTTTGCGACCACAGCGTTCAGTCATGAAATAAGATTGAGTTTCACAACAAAATGATCACATTTTACCACACCTTGCTCTTCCGATTTGGATGCCCGCTGACAGGTTTCACGTTTTGTTTCTTCTTATCCACAACCCGGACCTGAAAGAATAGAAGACCGACAGGCTGATGTATGGATTTGTCGTATTTTCATGTCCTGAGATGGTACTACAGGCATGATTTTCATTCCCTCAGATGGTATTACAGGCATGATTTTCATGTCCTGAGATGGTACTACAGGCATGATTTTCATGTCCTCAGACGGTACTACGGGCATGATTTTCATGTCCTGAGATGGTAGTACAGGCATGATTTTCATGTCCTGAGATGGTACTACGGGCATGATTTTCATGTCCTGAGATGGTACTACGGGCATGATTTTCATGTCCTGAGATGGTACTACAGGCATGATTTTCATGTCCTGAGATGGTACTACGGGCATGATTTTCATGTCCTGAGATGGTACTACAGGCATGATTTTCATGTCCTCAGATGGTAGGGCATACCTAGATGGCATGATTTTCATGTAGTGAGATGGTACTACGGGCATGATTTTCATGTCCTGAGATGGTACTACAGGCATGATTTTCATTTCCTGAGATTTTCATACTACAGGCATGGTACTACAGGCATGATTTTCATGTCTTGAGATGGTACTACAGGCATGATTTTCATGTCCTGAAACGGTACTACAGGCATGATTTTGTTGTCCTGAGATGGTACTACAGACATGATTTTCATGTCCTGAGATGGTACTGCATGCATGATTTTCATGTCCTGAGATGGTACTACAGGCATGATTTTCATGTCCTGAGATGGTATTACAGGCATGATTTTCATGTTCTGAAACGGTACTACAGGCATGATTTTCATGTCCTGAGATGGTACTACAGGCATACTACAGGCATTTTTCATGTCCTGAGATGGTACTACAGGCATGATTTTCATGTCCTGAGATGGTACTACAGGCATGATTTTCATGTCCTGAGATGGTACTACAGGCATGATTTTCATGTCCTGAGATGGTACTACAGGCTGATTTTCAGGTCATGATTTTCATGTTTTCATGTCCTGAGATGGTACTACAGGCATGATTTTCATGTCCTGAGATGGTACTACAGGCATGATTTTCATGTCCTCAGACGGAACTACGGGCATGATTTTCATGTCCTGAGATGGTACTACAGGCATGATTTTCATGTCCTCACGGTACTACGGGCATGATTTTCATGTCCTAAGATGGTACTACAGGCATGATTTTCATGTCCTGAGATGGTACTACAGGCATGATTTTCATGTCCTGAGATGGTACTACAGGCATGATTTTCATGTCCTGAGATGGTACTACAGGCATGATTTTCATGTCCTGAGATGGTACTACAGGCATGATTTTCATGTCCTGAGATGGTACTACAGGCATGATTTTCATGTCCTGAGATGGTACTACGGGCATGATTTTCATGTCCTGAGATGGTACTACAGGCATGATTTTCATGTCCTCAGACGGTACTACGGGCATGATTTTCATGTCCTGAGATGGTACTACAGGCATGATTTTCATGACCTCAGACGGTACTACGGGCATGATTTTCATGTCCTGAGATGGTAGTACAGGCATGATTTTCATGTCCTGAGATGGTACTACAGGCATGATTTTCATGTCCTCAGACGGTACTACGGGCATGATTTTCATGTCCTGAGATGGTACTACGGGCATGATTTTCATGTCCTGAGATGGTACTACAGGCATGATTTTCATGTCCTGAGATGGTACTACAGGCATGATTTTCACGTCCTGAGATGGAACTACAGGCATGATTTTCATGTCCTGAGATGGTACTACAGGCATGATTTTCATGTCCTGAGATGGTACTACAGGAATAATTTTCATGTCTTGAGATGGTACTACAGGCATGATTTTCATGTCCTGAGATGGTACTACAGGCATGATTTTCATGTCCTGAGATGGTACTACAGGCATGATTTTCATGTCCTGAGATGGTACTACAGGCATGATTTTCATGTCCTGAGATGGTACTACGGGCATGATTTTCATGTCCTGAGATGGTATTACAGGCATGATTTTCATGTTCTGAGATGGTAGTACAGGCATGATTTTCATGTCCTGAGATGGTACTGCATGCATGATTTTCATGTCCTGAGAAGGTACTACAGGCATAATTTTCATGTTCTGAAATGGTACTACAGGCATGATTTTCATGTCCTGAGATGGTACTACGGGCATGATTTTCATGCCCTGAGATGGTACTACAGGCATGATTTTCATGTCCTGAGATGGTACTACGGGCATGATTTTCATGTCCTGAGATGGTACTACAGGCATGATTTTCATGACCTCAGACGGTACTACGGGCATGATTTTCATGACCTCAGACGGTACTACGGGCATGATTTTCATGTCCTGAGATGGTACTACAGGCATGATTTTCATGTCCTGAGATGGTAGTACAGGCATGATTTTCATGTCCTGAGATGGTACTACAGGAATAATTTTCATGTCCTGAGATGGTACTACAGGCATGATTTTCATGTCCTGAGATGGTACTACAGGCATGATTTTCATGTCCTGAAACGGTACTACAGGCATGATTTTGATGTCCTGAGATGGTACTACAGGCATGATTTTCATGTCCTGAGATGGTACTACAGGCATGATTTTCATGTCCTGAGATGGTATTACAGGCATGATTTTCATGTCCTGAAACGGTACTACAGGCATGATTTTCATGTCCTGAGATGGTACTACAGGCATGATTTTCATGTCCTCAGACGGTTTGATTTTCATGTCCTGAGATGGTACTACAGGCATGATTTTCATGTCCTGAGATACAGTACTGACAGGCATGATTTTCATGTCCTGAGATGGTACTACAGGTGATTTTCATGTCTGATTTTCATGTCCTGAGATGGTACTACAGGCATGATTTTCATGTCCTGAGATGGTACTACAGGCATGATTTTCATGTCCTGAGATGGTACTACAGGATGATTTTCATGGTACTACAGGCATGATTTTCATGTCCTGAGATGGTACTACAGGCATGATTTTCATGTCCTGAGATGGTACTACAGGCATGATTTTCATGTCCTGAGATGGTACTACAGGCATGATTTTCATGTCCTGAGATGGTACTACAGGCATGATTTTCATGTCCTGAGACGGTACTACAGGCATGATTTTCATGTCCTGAGATGGTACTACAGGCATGATTTTCATGTCCTGAGATGGTACTGCAGGCATGATTTTCATGTCCTGAGATGGTACTACAGGCATGATTTTCATGTCCTGAGATGGTATTACAGGCATGATTTTCATGTTCTGAGACGGTACTACGGGCATGATTTTCATGTCCTGAGATGGTACTACAGGCATGATTTTCATGTCCTGAGATGGTACTACAGGCATGATTTTCATGTCCTGAGATGGTACTACAGGCATGATTTTCATGTCCTGAGATGGTACTACAGGCATGATTTTCATGTCCTGAGGCATGATTTTCATGTCCTGAGATGGTACTACAGGCATGATTTTCATGTCCTGAGATGGTACTACAGGCATGATTTTCATGTCCTGAGATGGTACTACGGGCATGATTTTCATGTCCTGAGATGGTACTACAGGCATGATTTTCATGTCCTCATGGTACTACGGGCATGATTTTCATGTCCTGAGATGGTACTACAGGCATGATTTTCATGTCCTGAGATGGTACTACAGGCATGATTTTCATGTCCTGAGATGGTATGGTACTACAGGCATGATTTTCATGTCATGTCCTGAGATGGTACTCCTGAGATGGTACTGGCATAATTTTCATGTCCTGAGATGGTACTACAGGCATGATTTTCATGTCCTGAGATGGTACTACAGGCATGATTTTCATGTCCTGAGATGGTACTACAGGCATGATTTTCATGTCCTGAGATGGTACTACACAGGCATGATTTTCATGTCCTGAGATGGTACTACAGGCATGATTTTCATGTCCTGAGATGGTACTACAGGCATGATTTTCATGTCCTGAGATGGTACTACAGGCATGATTTTCATGTCCTGAGATGGTACTACAGGCATGATTTTCATGTCCTGAGATGGTACTACAGGCATGATTTTCATGTCCTGAGATGGTACTACAGGCATGATTTTCATGTCCTGAGATGGTACTACGGGCATGATTTTCATGTCCTGAGATGGTACTACTACAGGCATGATTTTCATGTCCTGAGATGGTACTACAGGCATGATTTTCATGTCCTGAGATGGTACTACAGGCATGATTTTCATGTCCTGAGATGGTAGTACAGGCATGATTTTCATGTCCTGAGATGGTACTACAGGCATGATTTTCATGTCCTGAGATGGTACTACAGGCATGATTTTCATGTCCTGAGATGGTACTACAGGCATGATTTTCATGTCCTGAGATGGTACTACAGGCATGATTTTCATGTCCTGAGATGGTACTACAGGCATGATTTTCATGTCCTGAATGGTACTACAGGCATGATTTTCATGTCCTACAGGCATGATTTTCATGTCCTGAGATGGTACTACAGGCATGATTTTCATGTCCTGAGATGGTAGTACAGGCATGATTTTCATGTCCTGAGATGGTACTACAGGCATGATTTTCATGTCCTGAGATGGGCATGATTTTCATGTCCTCAGGCACATGGTACTACAGGCATGATTTTCATGTCCTGAGATGGTACTACAGGCATGATTTTCATGTCCTGAGATGGTACTACACGGGCATGATTTTCATGTCCTGAGATGGTACTACAGGCATGATTTTCATGTCCTGAGATGGTACTACAGGCATGATTTTCATGTCCTGAGATGGTACTACAGGCATGATTTTCATGTCCTGAGATGGTACTACAGGCATGATTTTCATGTCCTGAGATGGTACTACAGGCATGATTTTCATGTCCTGAGATGGTACTACAGGGCATGATTTTCATGTCCTGAGATGGTAGTACAGGCATGATTTTCATGTCCTGAGATGGTACTACAGGCATGATTTTCATGTCCTGAGATGGTACTACAGGCATGATTTTCATGTCCTGAGATGGTACTGTGGGCATGATTTTCATGCCCTGAGATGGTACTACAGGCATGCTTTTCATGTCCTGAAGTGGTAGTACGTGCAATACCTTTCATGTCCCGAGCGGGAATACGGTCGTCATTTTTCATTTTCTGATTGGATGATAAGGACATATTTTTTCATGTCCTGAGATGGTACTACAGGCATGATTTTCATGTCCTGAGATGGTACTACAGGCATGATTTTCATGTCCTGAGATGGTACTACAGGCATGATTTTCATGTCCTGAGATGGTACTGTGGGCATGATTTTCATGCCCTGAGATGGTACTACAGGCATGCTTTTCATGTCCTGAAGTGGTAGTACGTGCAATACCTTTCATGTCCTGAGAGGGAGTACGGTCGTCATTTTTCATTTTCTGTTTGGATGATAAGGACATATTTTTTCATGTCCTGAGAGGGTAACATGGGGATCATTTTTTATGTACTGAGGAGATAATACGGGCATCATTTTTCATGTCATGAGGAGATAATACAGGCATCATTTTTCATGTCACCAGGAGATAATACGGGCATCAACTTTCATGTTCTGGGGAGATAATACATGTGACGTGTCATAGGTTGGTGATGACTTTTTTTCCACACGTGGCAATATCAGTTATTAAGAGTGATTCATAAACAAATGCCTATTATGTTGTGTAAGGCGTGCATTATATACACTCTCCAAATAAAAACGCATAGGTAAAAAATAAGGAAATGTATTAAACGTACATATAAGTCAATTAAGCTTGAACATAGATGAATGAAATTGGACACAGAGGTGAACATATGCATTGCTGTCATTGTCAGCAATAATTCAGTTCACTCACTGCACATGTGTTCAAGGGGACGTTCAGGCCAGTACTTCACGACACCACCCCTTGAAGCCGTCACTGCTCGACACCGCCTTGGAAGGACTGCACAAATCGTCGGGTTTCGAGGGCATGGAGGGGAATTCTTTACCATTCCACCTGCAACGCGTCGGCAAGTTCTGCAAGTGTCTGGGGACGATCAATTTCGTCCCACAGATTCTCGATCGGTTTCAGATCAAGCGATTTGGAAGGCCAGGAAAGGAAGGACATTGACGTTTGCAGTGGCGAGACAAGCAAGCACCTGTTACATAAGCTGTGAGTGGGTCGAGCGTTGTCGTGTTGAAACAGCTCCCCTGGCGGTTAAAAAGTCGGAGGAGGTGGCATTGCAGGACTTGGTCGGTATAGCGATTTGCTGTAAGATAGCCTTGAACCACCATTAGCTCTGATCTACCCTCGTAGGTCATGGCTCTCCACACCATGACGCTAACTCAAACAACATCTGTCTACACGTTGCCTCCCATCCCGTCTTTGCGTCGTCAGTTCCCCAGGTTCCATGCCTGTACCCTGTTGCACCATTGGACACGTCATTGTCGGTGTAGTCGTGTCAGGACAGGTCCAACGTTTTGTCGATATGCTCGAATTCCCACTTCTCTCCGACGATTTCTGATGTTTGGTCGGAAATTCTTCGAAGACCAGGCACCTGTCCTGCAGTGTCCGTTGCTGCTGCAAATTTGTGACGTGAAACCCCCGTATGACTCGGTCTCGGAGTGGTCACTCTTGGCCTTCTACTTCTGGGACGATCTTTTGCTTGAGCTGAAGCGGGCATATCGATGCCATAATCGAGATATTGTGCTGTGGACGTTGAAGTTTCTTGAAACGGCAGACCGGGACTCCCATGCTTCCAAACGTCCAATGGCTATATTTTGGTCAGTTGCATTCAATCTTGGCAATTTTTATCTTCGCTTACGTCATACATTTCGAAATGAAATGATGAATTCTGTTTGTCCTTTTATTGTCTGTACTCATTTTCCCGACACATTGCACGTACATTATTCTGCATTCACTTTTCAAGTATCTTTGTCTTTTTTATGACAAAACCTTTGCAAACACATTTTGGGATGCGTTTGCGGGCAATACACATCCACCACGGCATGATTAACGGGAATCAAACAAGAGAACTGTCTTAATGACGTTTGCTGTCAAAATATATCGAATTGAACTGCTAGAGATGTATTATACACGTGAACCTTATTTAAGCAAACATCCATCTACCCTATTTTAGAACAGTGATATATGTGAACATAAAGCTTCATACTTTTAGAATGGCAATGATTCCTGATTATTTAATGGAAGACTGAATAACTGACTCCAGAAAACAACAAAATGTAGGCAATATGTTAATTGGCATGCTCTGTGAGAACTGCCAAAGCCGTTGTTTTTGTGGAAAACAGTTAATTGTCCTTACACGAAACATGGTGAGATAATGCCGGATATCGCTCTCTGTGTACGCCCCTTGATATATAATGGTGTGTTTGACATCAGTCTCTCGTGTGTCCGCCATGTGATTGGATGGCAGCCTTCACTCTTGAGCCTGCGGATACGTTCCCGAGGCAATTCCCGCCACTCGTCATGAAATGCAAGCAATTGGCCCAATACACCAACAGTCTGTACCGGGGGGACCCTTGCCTGCAAACGACGACCAAGAATGTCCCAGATGTACTCGATGGGGTTCAGATCAGGGCTCCATGCAGGCCAAGAGAGAGTTTCAGTAGCAGGACCTCTTTAACAACACGGGAATGAAGTGTACTAGCGTTGTCGTCTATGAATATGGGGCGAGGAGCCAATGGTAGTTATCAAAATGAGGCACAGTAATTTGAATGTCAGTGATGTAGCGCTGGTCATTAATATTTCCCCGAGCTGTCACCAATGCCAACTTACAGTTATGAGAGACACATCCCCACAACATAACTGAGCCTCCATCAAAGGGAACAGTGGGTTAAATTGTCTCGGCACATAACAGTGTTATTCGCCTCCAAATCTCTCAGACGACCATCCGTGACATGAAGCGAAGATTCCAGCGCCGTCGGGCACAGCACCACGGCAAACGTTGCCTGTTCATAAGAGTTTGACGCCGGATAATCCCTCGGAACGGTCTTGGTTGACATGTCTGTTTGGCACCAAGAATTTCTTTAAAAGCGAAGGGTCCACGCCTCACGTAACGGGTCAGATTTCGACCTTCCGCTGGAGTGGTCTGCCTGGGTTGCCCTGGCCTTGGCGATCCTTGATTGTGCCTGTTTGTTGGTGTTTCGGATCAGTCTACTAATGGCGCAGTGGCAGTAACCAAGCTGACGCGCGATGTACTGATGGGGTCGCAAAGTGTTTTTTTTAACCCAAACAAACAATATTTGAGAACTAGACCACATAGTCATGGTGACCACACATATGTACATCGTTATGTGTATTCCTCTCAGATTACAAAAGTGTTACTTTATATCAATTTCTGGTTTTGTTTTTATCAGAGTAAAATATGTTACAGTTACCATTTTAATAGGCGGATCATACAACATGTACTATTCTCGTACTTGGGGGTATTGGGTGCTTGATTAATGATCATATATGTTCAACAGAGCAAGGATGCCTTTGGCACTATCCTCCCCAATGTGGTAAAGAATTATATTGCAGGAAACAGGAGGCGTTCCCGTGTGAGATTATGATAAACTATAATGAGATTATGATATACAGTCAACAACATCAAACAGTAAAGTTATTGTTTGTTTATTGTTTAACGCCGCACTCGAGTTTTGACCAGACAATCCAGTGATCAACAGCATGAGCATCGATCTACGCAGTTGGGATACGATGACATGCATCAATCAGGTCTTCGAGCCTACCACCCGATCCCGTTAGTCGCCTCTTACGGGAAGCATGGTTTGCTGACGGCCAATTCTAACCCGGATCTTCACAGGTCCAAATAATAAACTGTCAGGAAAAAGAAATAATACACCAATGTTTGATGGTGGGGAGAAACACCATCGATGTCGGAAGTGACGTATTTAAGTTGTTTTGGTTCGACTGGTTTCAGCCCTCCTAGCATTTTGTCATCCAAAACTGGCTTCCACTTACGATATAGTGCGGAGAGATTAAACAATATCTTCTGAAAGATATCGGTACAATGAAACGGCATCATAATCCTCTTTAGACCATTGTCACTTGGTCGGTACCATCACATTACAATCAAATGACGTCACTAATTACCTTGCCGCTCAAGCTGGCCCAAACTGTGTGCATATTCTTTCCTCAGGGGCATGGAAAAATGATATATTATTTCATTAGAACATAAAAATGATGCCCCTATTACCTCTTCAGGACATTAACAATGATATCTGTATTATCTCTAAAGAACAAATGATGATGCCCGTATTATATACGCCCATTACATGAAAAGTGATGCCCATATTATCTTTTCAGAATGTGCAACTGATGCCCATATTACCCTCTCAGGACATGAAAAACTATGTCCGTATTTTCTCTTCTAGGCATAAAAAATATGCTCTCCTTAGAGCATGAAAATTATGTCCCTATTACCTCCCCAGAACATGAAAATGATGCCCGTATTATCCTCTCAGGACATGATAATGATCTCCTCAGGACATGAAAATGATCTCCTCAGGACATGAAAATGATGCTTGTATTATCTCCTAGGGACATGAAAATGATCTCCTCAGGACATGAAAATGATCTCCTCGGGACATGAAAATGATGCTTGTATTATCTCCTAGGGACATGAAAATGATCTCCTCAGGACATGAAAATGATCTCCTCAGGACATGAAAATGATGCCTGCATTATCTCCTGAGGAGATGAAAATGATCTCCTCAGGACATGAAGATGATCTACTCAGGACATGAAGATGATGCCCGTATTACCCTCTCAGGACATGAAAAACTATGTCAGTAAAGGTACTTGAAAGACAAATAGAAGTTGGTATTCTAGTATGAGACAAAATATTACGGAGGTCAACTTCTTCTATATTGTAAACAGCGTTTCTGGGCTATGTTCTTGTCCCTTTGTCAGGTGAATTACGTTATGTTTACAATAAAGAAGAAGCTGAAATCCATCATATTATGTCACATATGTCAGTACTATCCCTTCAGCAAATTAATAAAAGTGTCTTCTTTGATATGTTAGCCATTTACCTACAATCATTTAACCATTTGACCAATAATCATCATAATTCGCAGCCTTACGGGAGAAGCTTTTCCGTGGAGAATCGACCTCTCCCTGGGAGTTTCCAACGGTCTCTTTCCGGCTTCTTGGCGACTTTCATTTCTTGCAATAAACTGAAATACATACACAAAACAAATAGGTCACTTTCCTAAACATGCACCAACATAAACAACCAGTGCCACACTCGTGGGCCACTGTCACTACTCAAACAAATAATGATAATTCATCATCTCCTACCCCAGTAACAGTGAAGATCTGGGACAGAACTGATCTTCAATAACCCATGCTTGTCGTAAGTGGCGACTAACTGGATCGAGTGGTCAGGCTCGCTGACTTATTTAGCACATGTCATCGTACCCCAATTGTGTAGATCGATTCTTAGGATATCGGTCACTGGATTGACTGGTCCAGTCTCAGTTATTTACATACGGCAGCCGTATAGCTGGGATACTGGGAGTCGGGCTTTAAACAACAAACAAACAAATTGATAACTCACGAATGTGTATTTTCGAGTGAGCACTTGAAATTGAGGAACGGAATAAATAAATCTCAACTAAGACCTGCTCTAAACTGGCTTTGCTTAAATTTTTCAAAAGATGTTCTTGATTATCGCGGCTGTAGAAATAGTCTTCTTATTTATTAACCAATGTACGTATGTTCACTATGGTACATCTGTGTAGTCGGGGGTAATTTTTTTGTTAAACGCCACTTGCCACAGGGTAAGTGACTTTAAGAAAGTAACTTGGCTTGACTAATTTTCCACTTGCCCTGATTTTTATAACATAATCATGATGATGTAGTTATGAAAGAATAAATCAACATGGTATTTGATGTTAATGTTTATCGAGAAGTGATAAATAGCAAAGGAAGATAAAAAAATAAATAAATTAAAAAGTACTAGAATTTGTACTTTACTAAGAAAGTGTAATCCCAAATATAACATATGTTACATTTGACCACTTTCTAAATGGCATTGTGTAATCACAAGATAACTCATTTCGTTCTCGTATCGTTTCTAATTTTAATAGTTACATTTTGAGCAGATATGAAATGAAATCAAAGTTTATTTGCAGTTTGAAACCGTAAGCAGAAATTTTCGAGTAGCCCACGGACAAGTAAAATACCATTATTTGATCGCCCGAAATGAAAACTGACATGTCGCGGGCATCGGGCGATGGGATTTTTGAACCCCTGTCAGTGTTGTCGTAAGAATGGTAATGATAAAAGATCATAATTCTTTAGACAAGAGACCTCATTCCACCCAGATCTTACCCACTACCACACTGGGTCAGGGTGACATTGTATAAAACAACCTTAGCTAAGGCTATCGTAAGTCTATGTTGATGTATGGGACTTACGATCACCGTAGCGTTAAGGTTGTTTTGCTTATAAACGAAAATCAAACAGGATTCATTCCAGGAAGATGCATTACGGAAAACATTAGACTTCTTTATGACATTATGTTTGAAATTAAAAGGCAAAACATAAAAGGTTTACTAATCTTAATTGACTTTGAAAAAGCTTTCGACACCGTGTCAAAATTATTCATTAAGATGGTCCTAGACAAGTTTGGTTTTGGAAGTAACATTCAAAGATGGGTTAACATATTGATTTCTAATGCATCCTCGTGTATGATACAGAATGGTCACTTGTCCACGTTTTTCGATAATGAAAGGGGATGTAGACAGGATGATCCCATATCTCCATATTTATTCTTATTGGTAGCAGAAATACTAGGAATAATGATCAGAGACAACCACAGAATAAAGGAATTGTTTTAAACGACATCGAACATGTTATTGGTCAATATGCAGATGACACTGAATTATTTCCCTATTACCTCCCCAGAACATGAAAATGATGCCCGTATTATCCTCTCAGGACATGATAATGATCTCCTCAGGACATGAAAATGATCTCCTCGGGACATGAAAATGATGCCTGTATTATCTCCTAAGGACATGAAAATTATCTCCTCAGGACATGAAAATGATCTCCTCAGGACATGAAAATGATGCCTGTATTATCTCCTGAGGAGATGAAAATGATCTCCTCAGGACATGAAAATGATGCCTGTATTATCTCCTGAGGAGATGAAAATGATCTCCTCAGGACATGAAGATGATCTACTCAGGACATGAAGATGATGCCCGTATTACCCTCTCAGGACATGAAAAACTATGTCAGTAAAGGTACTTGAAAGACAAATAGAAGTTGGTATTCTAGTATGAGACAAAATATTACGGAGGTCAACTTCTTCTATATTGTAAACAGCGTTTCTGGGCTATGTTCTTGTCCCTTTGTCAGGTGAATTACGTTATGTTTACAATAAAGAAGAAGCTGAAATCCATCATATTATGTCACATATGTCAGTACTATCCCTTCAGCAAATTAAAAAAAAGTGTCTTCTTTGATATGTTAGCCATTTACCTACAATCATTTAACCATTTGACCAATAATCATCATAATTCACAACCTTACGGGAGAAGCTTTTCCGTGGAGAATCGACCTCTCCCTGGGAGTTTCCAACGGTCTCTTTCCGGCTTCTTGGCGACTTTCATTTCTTGCAATAAACTGAAATACATACACAAAACAAACAGGTCACTTTCCTAAACATGCACCAACATAAACAACCAGTGCCACACTCGTGGGCCACTGTCACCACTCAAACAAATAATGATAATTCATCATCTCCTACCCCAGTAAGAGTGAAGATCTGGGACAGAACTGATCTTCAATAACCCATGCTTGTCGTAAGTGGCGACTAACTGGATCGAGTGGTCAGGCTCGCTGACTTATTTAGCACATGTCATCGTACCCCAATTGTGTAGATCGATACTTAGGATATCGGTCACTGGATTGACTGGTCCAGTCTCAGTTATTTACATACGGCAGCCGTATAGCTGGGATACTGGGAGTGGGGCTTTAAACAACAAACAAACAAATTGATAACTCACGAATGTGTATTTTCGAGTGAGCACTTGAAATTGAGGAACGGAATAAATAAATGTCAACTAAGACCTGCTCTAAACTGGCTTTGCTTAAATTTTTCAAAAGATGTTCTTGATTATCGCGGCTGTAGAAATAGTCTTCTTATTTATTAACCAATGTACGTATGTTTACTATGGTACATCTGTGTAGTCAGGGGTTAATTTTTTGTTAAACGCCACTTGCCACAGGGTAAGTGACTTTAAGAAAGTAACTTGGCTTGACTAATTTTCCACTTGCCCTGTTTTTTATAACATAATCATGATGATGTAGTTATGAAAGAATAAATCAACATGGTATTTGATGTTAATGTTTATCGAGAAGTGATAAATAGCAAAGGAAGATAAAAAAATAAATAAATAAAAAGTACTAGAATTTGTACTTTACTAAGAAAGTGTAATCCCAAATATAACATATGTTACATTTGACCACTTTCTAAATGGCATTGTGTAATCACAAGATAACTCATTTCGTTCTCGTATCGTTTCAAATTTTAATAGTTACATTTTGAGCAGATATGAAATGAAATCAAAGTTTATTTGCTGTTTGAAACCGTAAGCAGAAATTTTCTAGTAGCCCACGGACAAGTAAAATACCATTATTTGATCGCCCGAAATGAAAACTGACATGTCGCGGGCGTCGGGCGATGGGATTTTTGAACCCCTGTCAGTGTAATGATAATGATAAAAGATCATAATTCTTTAGACAAGAGACCTCATTCCACCCAGATCTTACCCACTACCACACTGGGTCAGGGTGACATTGTACAAAACAACCTTAGCTAAGGCTATCGTAAGTCTATGTTGATGTATGGGACTTACGATCACCGTAGCGTTAAGGTTGTTTGTACACCGACACCCTGGCTTTAAGCAATATTCCAGCAATATCACGTCGGGGGACACCAGAAATGGGCTTCACACTCTGTACCCATGTTGGGAATCGAACCCAGTTCTTCGGCGTGAAGAGCGAACACTTTAACCACTAGGCTACCGACTCCTCCCACTAATAAACTTCAGTAAATTATTCAAATTTTTTCTCTACCTCTCCATCACATTCGATATCTACCCTTATATAAATCCATTATAAATATACTTCAGATTGATATTTTGTTTTGATAACTGGATCAGCAGAAAATGCATAATAGATTTTGATTCAGAATATTCCATCAGTTGCAAGAGATAAAGTTCATTCCTTCGTCGAGCATCGCAACAACTAGTGTATCAGTCTCTGATGAGGGATATCCGGTGCATGAACACATCACTGTATGACTGTATGAACAGTCAGATAATGCACTGTCCATGCACTGACTGAAGTCCACAAGCCTCACTGCTGATATCCGGTCACCACCGTCCTGTCTGGCTAGTTGCCATGAGAACTGTCATCATTCAACTGGACCCTTTCCACAAAAGCGATCGTATCGCTTAGACTATCGTAACTCCCACACTTAAGCATAGATTTAGGTCAGTTGCTATGATCGCTAAGGCCATGGCTAATAGACTACGTTTGTGACACTTGTAAATCTAAGTGGAATGGTGATTGCCCTGTATACCGTGTCCTTCTTCTGACTGAGGTATGGCCAGATGGTTTAGGGCTCAATGTCCAGATTTATATGATTTTTGGATTGTGTGGGGTTGTATCATGTTATGCTGACACCGCATGATCAATTCTACTCATGGAACAACTATGGTATCGATTCTAATGATGATGATGATGATTTGGATATTTTACCTACGCATTTCGTACCAAGAATGGAGATTGTTCACAGTTTACATTTCGATAACATGAACGTATGACAGTTTACATATCGATAACATGAGCGTATGACAGTTTACATAGCGATAACATGAGCGTATGACAGTTTACATTTCGATAGCATGAACGTATGACAGTTCACATATCGATAACATGAGCGTATGACAGTTTACATTTCGATAGCATGAGCGTATGACAGTTTACATTTCGATAGCATGAGCGTATGACAGTTTACATTTCGATAACATGAGCGTACGGCAGTTTACATTTCGATAACATGAGCGTATGACAGTTTACATTTCGATAGCATGAACGTATGACAGTTTACATATCGATAGCATGAGCGTATGACAGTTTACATATCGATAGCATGAGCGTATGACAGTTTACATATCGATAGCATGAGCGTATGACAGTTTACATATCGATAACATGAGCGTATGACAGTTTACATAGCGATAGCATGAACGTATGACAATTTACATTTCGATAGCATGAACGTATGACAGTTTACATATCGATAACATGAGCGTATGACAGTTTACATATCGATAGCATCAGCGTATGACAGTTTACATATCGATAGCATGAGCGTATGACAGTTTACATTTCGATAGCATGAACGTATGACAGTTTACATATCGATAGCATGAACGTATGAGAGTTTACATATCGATAACATGAGCGTATGACAGTTTACATTTTGATAGCATGAGTGTATGACAGTTTACATTTCGATAGAATGAACGTATGACAGTTTACATAGCGATATCATGAGAGTATGACAGTTTACATATCGATAACATGAGCGTATGACCGTTTACATTTCGATAACATGAGCGTATGACAGTTTACATTTCGATAGCATGAACGTATGACAGTTTACATTTCGATAGCATGAACGTATGACAGTTTACATATTGATAACAAGAGCGTATGACAGTTTACATATCGATAACATGAGCGTATGACAGTTAACATTTCGATAGCATGAGCGTATGACAGTTTACATTTCGATAGCATGAACGTATGACAGTTTATGACAGGAGTTTACATATCGATATCATGAACGTATGACAGTTTACATATCGATAACATGAGCGTATGACAGTTTACATATCGATAACATGAACGTATGACAGTTTACATTTCGATAGCATGAGCGTATGACAGTTTACATTTCGATAACATGAGCGTATGGAAGTTTACATTTCGATAGCATGAGCGTATGACAGTTTACATTTCGATAGCATGAACGTATGACAGTTTACATAGCGATAGCATGAGAGTATGACAGTTTACATATCGATAACATGAGCGTATGACAGTTTACATATCGATAACATGAGCGTATGACAGTTTACATTTCGATAGCATGAGCGTATGACATTTTACATTTCGACAGCATGAACGTATGGCAGTTTACATAGCGATAGCATGAGCGTATGACAGTTAACATTTCGATAGCATGAACGTATGACAGTTTACATTTCGATAGCATGAACGTATGACAGTTTACATATCGATAACATGAGCGTATGACAGTTTACATATTGATAACATGAACGTATGACAGTTTACATTTCGATAGCATGAGCGTATGACAGTTTACATTTCGATAACATGAGCGTATGACAGTTTACATTTCGATAGCATGAGCGTATGACAGTTTACATTTCGATAGCATGAACGTATGACAGTTTACATAGTGATAGCATGAGAGTATGACAGTTTACATATCGATAACATGAACGTATGACAGTTTACATATCGATAGCATGAGCGTATGACAGTTTACATTTCGATAACATGAGCGTATGACAGGTTACATTTCCACAGCATGAACGTATGCCACAGTTTACGTTTCGATAGCATGATCGTTGTTTTATACCAGTCAGTAATATCAGAGCTATATCACGCCAGCAGACCCTTTCTAAATGTTTCGGTCAAGTCTAGCAGTAAAATGGGTGCCCGGTAGGATGAGATTGCCCTCAGTACCTACTACAGCTAGGCAAGTTCAGTCACTTACTAGATATAGCATGGTCACCAGCAACAAACTGGTATCGTCACTGACCAGATATAGCATGGTCGCCAGCAACAAACCGGTATCGTCACTGACCAGATATAGCATGGTCACCAGCAACAAACAGGTATCGTCACTTACCAGATATAGCATGGTCACCAGCAACAAACCGGTATCGTCACTGACCAGATATAGCATGGTCACCAGCAACAAACCGGTATCGTCACTGACCAGATATAGCATGGTCACCAGCAACAAACTGGTATCGTCACTGACCAGATAAAGCATGGTCGCCAGCAACAAACCGGTATCGTCACTGACCAGATATAGCATGGTCGCCAGCAACAAACCGGTATCGTCACAGACCAGATATAGCATGATCGCCAGCTACAAACCGGTATCGTCACTGACCAGATATAGCATGGTCACCAGCAACAAACCGGTATCGTCACTGACCAGATATAGCATGGTCACCAGCAACAAACTGGTATCGTCACTGACCAGATATAGCATGGTCACCAGCAACAAACAGGTCACTGACCAGATATAGCATGGTCACCAGCAACAAACAGGTATCGTCACATACTAGATATAGCATGGTAACCAGCAACAAACAGGTATCGTCACATACTAGATATAGCATGGTCGCCAGCAACAAACCGGTATCGTCACTCACCAGATATAGCATCGTCGCCAGCAACAAACCGGTATCGTCACTGACCAGATATAGCATGGTCACCAGCAACAAACCGGTATCGTCACTGACCAGATATAGCATGGTCACCAGCAACAAACAGGTATCGTCACATACTAGATATAGCATGGTCTCTAGCAACAAACCGGTATCGTCACTTACCAGATATAGCATGGTCATCAGCAACAAACAGGTATCGTCACTTACCAGAAATAGCATGGTCGCCAGCAACAAACCGGTATCTTCACTGACCAGATATAGCATGGTCACCAGCAACAAACAGGTATCGTCACTGACCAGATATAGCATGCTCTCTAGCAACAAACCGGTATCGTCACTTACCACATATAGCATGGTCACCAGCAACAAACAGGTATCGTCACTGACCAGATATAGCATGGTCTCTAGCAACAAACCGGTATCGTCACTGACCAGATATAGCATGGTCACCAGCAACAAACTGGTATCTTCACTGACCAGATATACCATGGTAACCAGCAACATCGCTACCTACCTCCTATCACACTGTCACTGTCGACATCGTCACTTACTAATACTAGATATTTCATTGTCAGTAGCAACATGGCCAACATCGCTACCTACCTCCTATCACACTGTCACTGTCGACATCGTCACTTAGTAGATATCTCACTGTCACTAGCAACATGGCCAACATCGCTACTACCTCGTATCATACTGTCACTGTCGACATCGTCACTTAGTAGATATTTCATTGTCACTAGCAACATGGCCAACATCGCTACCTACCTCCTATCACACTGTCACTGTCGACATCGTCACTTAATAGATATCTCACTGTCACTAGCAACATGGCCAACATCGCTACCTACCTCGTATCATACTGTCACTGTCGACATCGTCACTTAGTAGATATTTCATTGTCACTAGCAACATGGCCAACATCGCTACCTACCTCGTATCACACTGTCACTGTCGACATCGTCACTTAGTAGATATCTCACTGTCACTAGCAACATGGCCAACATCGCTACCTACCTCCTATCACACTGTCACTGTCGACATCGTCACTTAGTAGATATTTCATTGTCACTACAACATAGCCAACATCGCTACCTACCTCCTATCACACTGTCACTGTCGATATCGTCACTTAGTAGATATTTCATTGTCACTAGCAACATGGCTACCTACCTCCTATCACACTGTCAATGTTGACATCGTCACTTAGTAGATATTTCATTGTCACTACAACGCGGCCAACATCGCTACCTACCTCCTATCACACTGTCACTGTCGACATCCTCACTTAGTAGATATCTCATTGTCACTAGCAACATGGCCAACATAGCTACCTCCCTCCTATCACACTGTCACTGTCGACATCCTCACTTACTAGATATTTCATTGTCACTAGCAACATGGCCAACATCGCTACCCACCTCCTATCACACTGTCACTGTTGACATCGTCACTTAGTAGATATTTCATTGTAACTACAACATTGCCAACATCGCTACCTACCTCCTATCACACTGTCACTGTCAACATCGTCACTTAGTAGATATTTCATTGTCACTACAACATGGCCAACATCGCTACCTACCTCCTATCAATCTGTCACTGTTGACATCGTCACTTTGTAGATATCTCATTGTCACTAGCAACATAGCCAACATCGCTACCTACCTCCCATCACACTGTCACTGTCTACATCGTCACTTAGTGAATATATCATTGTCACTAGCAACATGGCCAACATCGCTACCTACCTCCTATTGCACTGAAACTGTCAACATCGTCACTTAGTAGATATTTCATTGTCACTACAACATGACCATCATCGCTACCTACCTCCTATCACACTGTCACTGTCGACATCGTCACTTAGTGGATATATCATTGTCACTAGCAACATGGCCAACATCGCTACCTACCTCCTATCACATTGTCACTGTCGACATCGTCACTTACTAGTAGTAGATATCTTATTGTCACTAGCAACATGGCCAACATCGCTACCTACCTCCTATTGCACTGAAACTGTCAACATCGTCACTTAGTAGATATTTCATTGTCACTACAACATGACCATCATCGCTACCTACCTCCTATCACACTGTCACTGTCGACATCGTCACTTAGTAGATATTTCATTGTCACTAGCAACATGGCCAACATCGCTACCTACCTCGTATCACACTTTCACTGTCGACATCGTCACTTAGTAGATATTTACACTTGAAATGAAACACCGAGAACAAGTAGGGTTGGTCTATGTTAACGCTGATCATGTACCGCACGTGCATTTGTTTGACTGTTACATCTACTGCGCTTACCCCCTTGTAATACAAACCAAGGATAGCGATTTGAATCTATGATCGTTTGTTAAACAACTTTTATCCTAAAACAAAATTCTGTGATTTGAATGTTCACTAGCGACATGACCAGCATTGTAACTTACCAGATATTTCATTGTCTCTAGCAACATGGCCAGCATTGTAACTTACCAAATATCTCATTGTCTCTAGCAACATGATTAGCATTGTCATTTACCAGATATTTCATTGTCACTAGCAACATGGCCAGCATTGTCACTTACCAGATATCTCATTGTCACTAGCAACATGGCCAGCATTGTAACTTACCAGATATCTCATTGTCACTAGCAACATGGCCAGCATTGTAAGTTACCAAATATCTCATTGTCTCAAGGAACATGGCCAGCATTGTAACTTACCAGATATCTCATTGTCTCAAGGAACATGACCAGCATTGTCACTTACCAGATATCTCATTGTCTCAAGGAACATGGCCAGCATTGTCACTTACCAGATATCTCATTGTCTCAAGGAACATGGCCAGCATTGTAACTTACCAAATATCTCATTGTCACTAGCAACATGACCAGCATTGTCACTTACCAGATATCTCATTGTCTCAAGGAACATGGCCAGCATTGTAACTTACCAAATATCTCATTGTCACTAGCAACATGACCAGCATTGTCACTTACCAGATATCTCATTGTCTCAAGGAACATGGCCAGCATTGTAACTTACAGGATATTTCATTGTCTCTAGCAACATGGCCAGCATTGTAAGTTACCAAATATCTCATTGTCTCTAGCAACATGACCAGCATTGTCACTTACCAGATATCTCATTGTCAATAGCAACATGGCCAGCATTGTCACTTACCAGATATCTCATTGTCTCAAGGAACATGACCAGCATTGTCACTTACCAGATATCTCATTGTCTCAAGGAACATGGCCAGCATTGTAACTTACCAAATATCTCATTGTCTCAAGGAACATGACCAGCATTGTCACTTACCAGATATCTCATTGTCTCAAGGAACATGACCAGCATTGTCACTTACCAGATATCTCATTGTCTCAAGGAACATGGCCAGCATTGTAACTTACCAAATATCTCATTGTCACTAGCAACATGACCAGCATTGTCACTTACCAGATATCTCATTGTCTCAAGGAACATGGCCAGCATTGTAACTTACCAAATATCTCATTGTCTCAAGGAACATGGCCAGCATTGTAACTTACCAGATATCTCATTGTCTCAAGGAACATGACCAGCATTGTCACTTACCAGATATCTCATTGTCTCAAGGAACATGGCCAGCATTGTAACTTACCAAATATCTCATTGTCACTAGCAACATGACCAGCATTGTCACTTACCAGATATCTCATTGTCTCAAGGAACATGGCCAGCATTGTAACTTACAGGATATTTCATTGTCTCTAGCAACATGGCCAGCATTGTAAGTTACCAAATATCTCATTGTCTCTAGCAACATGACCAGCATTGTCACTTACCAGATATCTCATTGTCAATAGCAACATGGCCAGCATTGTCACTTACCAGATATTTCAATGTCTCTAGCAACATGACCAGCATTGTCACTTACCAGATATTTCATTGTCTCCAGCAACATGGCCAGCATTGTAAGTTACCAAATATCGCATTGTCTCTAGCACCATGACCAGCATTGTCACTTACCAGATATTTCATTGTCTCAAGGAACATGACCAGCATTGTCACTTACCAGATATCTCATTGTCTCAAGGAACATGACCAGCATTGTCACTTACCAGATATCTCATTGTCAATAGCAACATGGCCAGCATTGTAACTTACCACTTATTTCAATGTCTCTAGCAACATGACCAGCATTGTCACTTACCAGATATCTCATTGTCTCCAGGAACAAGGCCAGCATTGTAACTTACAGGATATTTCATTGTCTCCAGGAACAAGGCCAGCATTGTAACTTACAGGATATTTCATTGTCTGTAGCAACATGGCCAGCATTGTCACTTACCAGATATTCCATTGTCACTAGCAACATAGCCAACATTGTCACTTACCAGATATCTCATTGTCACTAGCAACATGACCAGCATTGTCACTTACCAGATATTTCATTGTCTCTAGCAACATGGCCAGCATTGTCACTTACCAGATATTTCATTGTCACTAGCAACATGACCAGCATTGTCACTTACCAGATATTTCATTGTCACTAGCAACATGACCAGCATTGTCACTTACCAGATATTTCATTGTCACTAGCAACATGACCAGCTTTGTCACTTACCAGATATTTCATTGTCTCTAGCAACATGGCCAGCATTGTAAGTTACCAAATATCTCATTGTCACTAGCAACATGGCCAGCATTGTCACTTACCAGATATTTCATTTTCTCTAGCAACATGACCAGCATTGTCACTTACCAGATATCTCATTGTCTCAAGGAACATGGTCAGCATTGTAACTTACCAGATATTTCATTGTCTCTAGCAACATGGCCAGCATTGTAAGTTACCAAATATCTCATTGTCTCTAGCAACATGACCAGCATTGTCACTTACCAGATATTTCATTGTCACTAGCAACATTGCCAGCATTGTAACTTACCAGATATCTCATTGTCACTAGCAACATGACCAGCATTGTCACTTACCAGATATTTCATCGTCACTAGCAACATGGCCAGCATTGTAACTTACCAGATATCTCATTGTCACTAGCAACATGACCAGCATTGTCACTTACCAGATATTTCATTGTCACTAGCAACATGACCAGCATTGTCACTTACCAAATATCTCATTGTCACTAGGAACATGACCAGCTTTGTCACTTACCAGATATTTCATTGTCACTAGCAACATTGCCAGCATTGTAACTTACCAAATATCTCATTGTCTCTAGCAACATGACCAGCATTGTCACTTACCAGATATTTCATTGTCACTAGCAACATGGCCAGCATTGTAACTTACCAAATATCTCATTGTCACTAGGAACATGAAAGCATTGTCACTTACCAGATATTTCATTGTCACTAGCAACATGGCCAGCATTGTCACTTACCATGATATATCATGGTCTCTAGCAATATGACCAGCATTGTCACTTACCAGATATTTCATTGTCACTAGCAACATGGCCAGCATTGTAACTTACCAGATATTTCATTGTCTCTAGCAACATGACCAGCATTGTCACTTACCAGATATTTCATTGTCTCCAGCAACATGGCCAGCATTGTAACTTACCAGATATTTCATTGTCTCTAGCAACATGGCCAGCATTGTCACTTACCAAATATCTCATTGTCAATAGCAACATGATTGGCATTGTCACTTACCAGATATTTCATTGTCACTAGCAACATGACCAGCATTGTCACTTACCAGATATCTCATTGTCTCTAGCAACATGGCCAGCATTGTCACTTACCAGATATCTCATTGTCTCTAGGAACATGACCAGCATTGTCACTTACCAGATATTTCATTGTCTGTAGCAACATGGCCAGCATTGTCACTTACCAGATATTTCATTGTCACTAGCAACATGACCAGCATTGTCACTTACCAAATATCTCATTGTCTCTAGCAACATGATTAGCATTGTCACTTACCAGATATCTCATTGTCACTAGCAACATGACCAGCATTGTCACTTACCAGATATTTCATTGTCTGTAGCAACATGGCCAGCATTGTCACTTACCAGATATTTCATTGTCACTAGCAACATGGCCAGCATTGTCACTTACCAGATATCTCATTGTCACTAGGAACATGACCAGCATTGTCACTTACCAGATATTTCATTGTCTGTAGCAACATGGCCAGCATTGTCACTTTCTTACTAGATATTTCATTGTCTCTAGCAACATGGCCAACATTGTAACTTACCAAATATCTCATTTTAAATAGGAACATGATCAGCATTGTCACTTACCAGATATCTCATTGTCACTAGCAACATGACCAGCATTGTCACTTACCAGATATCTCATTGTCTCTAGCAATATGGCCAGCATTGTAACTTACCAGATATTTCATTGTCTCTAGCAACATGGCCAGCATTGTCACTTTACCAAATATCTCATTGTCAATAGCAACATGATTGGCATTGTCACTTACCAGATATCTCATTGTCACTAGCAACATGGCCAGCAGTTTAACTTACCAGATATTTCAACGTCTCTAGCAACATGGCCAGCATTGTAACTTACAGGATATTTCATGGTCTCTAGCAACATGGCCAGCATTGTCACTTACCAGATATTTCATTGTCACTAGCAACATGACCAGCATTGTCACTTACCAGATATCTCATTGTCACTAGGAACATGACCAGCATTGTCACTTACTACAGATATTTCATTGTCACTAGCAACATGACCAGCATTGTCACTTACCAGATATTTCATTGTCTCTAGCAACATGACCAGCATTGTCACTTACCAGATATTTCATTGTCACTAGCGACATGACCAGCATTGTCACTTACCAGATATTTCATTGTCACTAGCAACATGACCAGCATTGTCACTTACCAGATATTTCATTGTCTCTAGCAACATGACCAGCATTGTCACTTACCAGATATTTCATGGTCTCCAGCAACATGACCAGCATTGTCACTTACCAGATATTTCATGGTCTCTAGCAACATGACCAGCATTGTCACTTACCAGGTATTTCATTGTCACTAGGAACATGACCAGCATTGTCACTTACCAGATATTTCATGGTCTCTAGCAACATGACCAGCATTGTCACTTACCAGATATTTCATTGTCACTAGCAACATGACCAGCATTGTCACTTACCAGATATTTCATTGTCACTAGCAACATGACCAGCATTGTCACTTACCAGATATTTCATTGTCTCTAGCAACATGACCAGCATTGTCACTTACCAGATATTTCATTGTCTCTAGCAACATGACCAGCATTGTCACTTACCAGATATTTCATGGTCTCTAGCAACATGACCAGCATTGTCACTAGGATATTTCATGGTCTCTAGCAACATGACCAGCATTGTCACTTACCAGGTATTTCATTGTCACTAGGAACATGACCAGCATTGTCACTTACCAGATATTTCATTGTCTCTAGCAACATGACCAGCATTGTCACTTACCAGATATTTCATTGTCACTAGGAACATGACCAGCATTGTCACTTACCAGATATTTCATTGTCACTAGCAACATGACCAGCATTGTCACTTACCAGGTATTTCATTGTCACTAGGAACATGACCAGCATTGTCACTTACCAGATATCTCATTGTCACTAGCAACATGGCCAGCATTGTCACCTACCAGATATTTCATTGTCTCCAGCAACATGGCCAGCATTGTAACTTACCAGATATTTCATTGTCTCTAGCAACATGGCCAGCATTGTAACTTACCAGATATTTCATTGTCTCTAGCAACATGGCCAGCATTGTCACTTACCAAATATCTCATTGTCAATAGCAACATGATTGGCATTGTCACTTCACCAGATATTTCATTGTCACTAGCAACATGACCAGCATTGTCACTTACCAGATATCTCATTGTCTCTAGCAACATGGCCAGCATTGTCACTTACCAGATATCTCATTGTCTCTAGCAACATGACCAGCATTGTCACTTACCAGATATTTCATTGTCTGTAGCAACATGGCCAGCATTGTCACTTACCAGATATTTCATTGTCACTAGCAACATGACCAGCATTGTCACTTACCAAATATCTCATTGTCTCTAGCAACATGATTAGCATTGTCACTTACCAGATATCTCATTGTCTCTAGGAACATGACCAGCATTGTCACTACCGGATATTTCATTGTCTGTAGCAACATGGCCAGCATTGTCACTTACCAGATATTTCATTGTCTCTAGCAACATGGCCAGCATTGTCACTTACCAGATATCTCATTGTCACTAGGAACATGACCAGCATTGTCACTTACCAGATATTTCATTGTCTGTAGCAACATGGCCAGCATTGTCACTTACTAGATATTTCATTGTCTCTAGCAACATGGCCAACATTGTAACTTACCAAATATCTCATTTTAAATAGGAACATGATCAGCATTGTCACTTACCAGATATCTCATTGTCACTAGCAACATGACCAGCATTGTCACTTACCAGATATCTCATTGTCTCTAGCAATATGGCCAGCATTGTAACTTACCAGATATTTCATTGTCTCTAGCAACATGGCCAGCATTGTCACTTACCAAATATCTCATTGTCAATAGCAACATGATTGGCATTGTCACTTACCAGATATCTCATTGTCACTAGCAACATGGCCAGCAGTTTAACTTACCAGATATTTCAACGTCTCTAGCAACATGGCCAGCATTGTAACTTACAGGATATTTCATGGTCTCTAGCAACATGGCCAGCATTGTCACTTACCAGATATTTCATTGTCACTAGCAACATGACCAGCATTGTCACTTACCAGATATCTCATTGTCACTAGGAACATGACCAGCATTGTCACTTACCAGATATTTCATTGTCACTAGCAACATGACCAGCATTGTCACTTACCAGATATTTCATTGTCTCTAGCAACATGACCAGCATTGTCACTTACCAGATATTTCATTGTCACTAGCGACATGACCAGCATTGTCACTTACCAGATATTTCATTGTCACTAGCAACATGACCAGCATTGTCACTTACCAGATATTTCATTGTCTCTAGCAACATGACCAGCATTGTCACTTACCAGATATTTCATGGTCTCCAGCAACATGACCAGCATTGTCACTTACCAGATATTTCATGGTCTCTAGCAACATGACCAGCATTGTCACTTACCAGGTATTTCATTGTCACTAGGAACATGACCAGCATTGTCACTTACCAGATATTTCATGGTCTCTAGCAACATGACCAGCATTGTCACTTACCAGATATTTCATTGTCACTAGCGACATGACCAGCATTGTCACTTACCAGATATTTCATTGTCACTAGCAACATGACCAGCATTGTCACTTACCAGATATTTCATTGTCTCTAGCAACATGACCAGCATTGTCACTTACCAGATATTTCATGGTCTCTAGCAACATGACCAGCATTGTCACTTACCAGATATTTCATGGTCTCTAGCAACATGACCAGCATTGTCACTTACCAGATATTTCATGGTCTCTAGCAACATGACCAGCATTGTCACTTACCAGATATTTCATTGTCACTAGGAACATGGCCAGCATTGTCACTTACCAGATATTTCATTGTCTCTAGCAACATGACCAGCATTGTCACTTACCAGGTATTTCATTGTCACTAGGAACATGACCAGCATTGTCACTTACCAGATATTTCATTGTCACTAGCAACATGACCAGCATTGTCACTTACCAGGTATTTCATTGTCACTAGGAACATGACCAGCATTGTCACTTACCAGATATCTCATTGTCACTAGCAACATGGCCAGCATTGTCACCTACCAGATATTTCATTGACACTAGCAATATGGCCAACATTGTCACTTACCAGATATCTCATTTTCACTAGCAACATGGCCAACATTGTCACTTACCAGATATTTCATTGACAGTAGCAATATGGCCAACATTGTCACTTACCAGATATTTCATTGTCACTAGCAACATGACCAGTATTGCCAATTTCCAGATATCTGATTGTCACTAGCAACATGGCCAGCATTGTCACTTACCAGATATTTCATTGTCACTAGCAACATGGCCAGCATTGTCACCTACCAGATATTTCATTGACACTAGCAATATGGCCAACATTGTCACTTACCAGATATCTCATTGTCACTAGCAACATGGCCAACATTGTCACTTACCAGATATTTCATTGACAGTAGCAATATGGCCAACATTGTCACTTACCAGATATTTCATTGTCACTAGCAACATGACCAGCATTGTCACTTACCAGGTATTTCATTGTCACTAGCAACATGACCAGCATTGTCACTTACCAGATATTTCATTGACACTAGCAATATGGCCAACATTGTCACTTACCAGATATCTCATTGCTACTAGCAACATGACCAGCATTGTCACACATTGGAACACCCAACATCTTCCCGCCTTGGTCAATCGTGCAGCCATCTTCTGGAGGAAGAATCGAATTGCATGCTTTCATTTTTGTCAATTCATTTCCGTTACATGAAAAATGAGTCACTCTTTGGTACACAAGTTTGTTGCTCAGTGTTGTTGACAGATATGTCACGATTATGAAAAAAGTTTATTCACTTTTGTATTGTTTTGTCCTTTGCATTTAATGCACTATTTGACAGTGTCGGGATTTCTAAAGTGATAATAGAGTATATATGTTTGGTTGCTTGTGGATCACCATCACATCATATACATTTTATATATTTATATCTTTAGGCTATACACATATAGTATTATGCATCATTTTACTTATAATTTGCCATACCTACATCTATGTATCATATCATCATATGTATATATATCACATCATATCCATTTTGTATATTTATATCTTTAGATTATACACATATAGTATTATGTATCATTTTACTTATGACTTGCCACACCTACATCTATGTATCATATCATCATATGTATATACAGTAAAACATGGATATAGCGAACACGGATATAGCGTACAAACGGATATAGCGAACAAATTTAAAAGTCCCGTCAATAGTCCTTTATAATATCATTAAAATTATACGCGAATAACGAACTCGTGAGTAGCGAATTAACGGCTATAGCGAACTGATTTACTACCCCCAAGACCCAATATTAACGACGTGATTAGCGAACTCACTCAGTGTCAGCTCAGCGACTTAGCGGTATACATCAAGCGGCAAACATGTCCGGGAGTTAGTCACAGGGAAGTCAGCAAAGATCCTGATGTTTGTAGACAATTGTCCTGCCCATCCTTTTGTGAAACACCGGACACGCGTAAAAATGGTCTTCCTTCCACCGAACACTAAGTGTTATGTCAATGTACATGTACAAGAATAAAGATTTGTAGCCTCAGCATATACATGTCTCTACATCTCTACTCTACATGAAGAATGTCGTAAGTCAAGGAGATGTTTCATTAGTGAGTGAGTGAGTGAGTTTAGTTTTACGCCGCACTCAGCAATATTCCAGCTATATGGCGGCGGTCTGTAAATAATCGAGTCTGGACCAGACAATCTAGTGATCAACAGCATGAGCATCGATCTGCGCATTTGGGAACCGATGACATGTGTCAACCAAGTCAGCGAGCCTGACCACCCGATCCCGTTAGTCGCCTCTTACGACAAGCATAGTCGCCTTGTACGGCAAGCTGAAGACCTATTCTACCCCGGATCTTCACGGGCCAGATGTTTCATTACTTATTGTGAGGTCAAGTGTGTTGATAGGAACTCCCTGACCTCTCTGTATAGATAATACACCATTATTTTCCCAAAGAAAACCTAAACCATAGGAGTTAAGTAGTTTTTGCAAACACATGTATGTGAGGCCCATGTAATGTAACTGTGTTGATATAATCTCGTTTACGTACTGTCACGTCGTTAGTGGCACCTTTTGTCAGGGATGGATACACGTTTTCACCAATATCTATCTGCCGCATGAAATTTCACAAGACATTAAAACGACCGCTCTCAAATAATACTGCTACGTTTATCGGTCACTTTCCAATACAAATTTACAAAATATTGTGTGAAATTGCTCATATGCTTCCCACGTGTGCGAAGTACGCATTGTGTCGGGAACGCACGTTAGCTCTCCAAATCATCATCATCATGAAAACCTGAATATAACTTTTATGACAACAATAGTCAAGTCCCGTTAATTTTAACCCCCTGGATGCCACAGGGACATATATGTCCTTTCCCTTCAACACTCAATTTCAAGACCAATAAAAATCAAAATATCCCACGCACACAAAGACACTTCACAGTTTCGAATTCTGCGGGAAATTTCCCGTTTCTTGATACCATCCACTATTATTTTAGACAAAGCTCAAGTGCTGAAAATGACCTTTCAAAATAGACTTCATCGAAAATGTCGCCATTTTTGACACAGTACGAAATCGCGATTCACAGCGTTATTTGTTGTATGCTTTGAAATGTGAAAATCGGATAATTACTGGGAGTATTGAATAAAAAAACCAACATAATAATGAACACTGATATCACTTTAACATGAAATCGCTAATGATAATTCTGAAACGTTGCCGATGAATCTAGAATCGGTTGGGATGTTTTCGAAAATACACTTACACGAACGCCGTAGAGCGCTTTCCGCCATATTGGATAGTGTTTACAAAATCACGTTTCGCAAAGGCCGGTATTGAGACGCCTATTACATCATGTATATTTCATATTCAGCTTCGAAAAATGCATCACTGAATTCCCCATACATTTTAGAATCAAACTGCAACTGGTCTTTGTCACCAATACCAACTGTCCAGATAAAATGAGACGAAACATATTGGGTGTGAAAACGAACGCTGTGCTCGAAAGACTGCGCTGGTTCGAAATGTAAACAAGGACAAATTCCGATTTTACACTGCGTAGCATTTACTTAAATTTTCCAACATTAATCCGTCTATTCATTGCTGGCAATGGCTCAATACCTTTGGAATATGCATGGAAAGAGTATCGTAGTAATAAATAGGAAATTATAAATAGAACAATGCAATGATTTGATAATTCATAAGAAATTGTCAAAGTTTCCGTGCAGCGTGACGCAATGACTGACGCAAAATCACGCAGAACGACAAGTGTAATTATCAGCATTTCTGGCTTCTTCTCTTACTTACAGTGAAAACGATAAAAACATATCGTAATCGAACCATTTTACATTACGTCACAATGTAAGCGACGTCACGATGCATGTCAGTTGTCATCGCCTCGTACAGCCTCCTACAGTAAACTACTGCGTTGCATCCCGTTTCTTGGTTTGCAGTTGCTTCACTCACCTAACATCACTGGTGGAAACATTACGTTTATGTTTTCTGACGTTTTAAATGTCTAAATTCGACTCGCAAGTTTTCAGCGACACGGTAACGTTCGCAATGTTTACATTCCCACAATGCAATCGTGGAATGTCGCTAGACTACTCAGCTTCGTCTGGATGTACTGATCTAAACATACGTTGGTAGTAGAAATGCGACGTTCACATGGTTTACGTTAATCACAGATGTAATTAAAATACTTTAGAGAAGATATTAAATCCGAACGTAAACCGTCATGAAACTGTTTATCATTTGTTTTTTCTGGTAACGTTCGTCTTAACGTAGGGGGGCAGACACATCAATAGAACAGCGCGCCAGTTAGCCCTGTGCGAGGATTCTTAATTTAGGTCACCGACACCGTCGTTTGTTTTCTGCCTTAAATTAATCGTAATTATCCTTAGAAAGTATTAAATTTGGCATCTTAGAAAAGAAATACAGTTCGCTCTACCACCATGTATAGTGTAATAAAACACACTTTCTCCCTGAACTATTATGACGTTAAAGCACTCGGACGCAAGCGTCCTCGTGCTTTAACTATAATAGTTCAGGGCAAAAGTAATTATTCTTTGCAAGTTTTTGATTGTTTGAATAATATTAACATAAGAAATTGACACATTTAGTGCAGCACATTATATTCTAAACTTTTACACAAGTGTTAGAAGATCAAACGTAGTCATAACTGCAATTACTTTAGTTCCTATGATGTACAATATTCAATGCATTTGAACGAATATTGCAGTTTCACACGAACAGGTTAATGAACGGCGATTTGATTAAACCTTATAAGTAAAAATGCTATTATTTAATGAAAATGATTTAAGTATGTTATGAAATGTATATGCACACACATTTAAAGGAATTGTCTTGTTCTTTGCACATTTTTTGTGTCGTTTTATAGAGAAAACAATGATGTATATTGATTGGCCAGGTGCGCGTTTGTCGGAAACGTTTTATGATTCACGGTCATTGTTTTCGATAATATAATCAATTCATATTCGATTTAAAAATATTGTGATGACAGGATATCAAATCTAACTATATTTATACGAAAATTGTTTATAAATATATAAATCATGTCATGTCTTAATTTGGACAAATCTTACATCCATATTCTAATATATAGTACGTACTAGATTCATATATAAAAAGCTATCTTTTTTGCATCTTCCATTGCATACTTATGACGAGAAACAGACACATAATCATAAATAAAGAAAATTCTTATCCTAAACAAAATATTCGTGTGTTGTGAAATGTTATTTTTCATTTACGTTAAATCGATGCCAAACAGGTGCGCGTGTTGCTCATGATAAGATACACAGTCAAACTGTGTTGATATATTCAGGACACTATTAAAATGGAAGAACCAGTCATTTTATGTTTTGTCTAAAGAGTGTTAAATTCTGACGTTGAAGCCGAGACCTTTCACACAATTAATGGAAGTTAGGTAAGATATAGACTTATCAGCAAGCCAATGTCGTCTTTTTCCGACGTCGCAAAATGCACAAAACACGCAATGACGTCAACTAAAATGTTGTATTATTTTCAGCAATTTCATTACATTTGAAGATATGGCTAGTACTTTGGTAATAACGATGCAAAATTAGTCAAAATACATCTACACAAACAGGAGAATATGGGAATCTAAGAACTAACATATATATCGGATAGGGCCATCCAAATCGCTATTATGTGCTTTCACATGTAGTACGTTGTCATCTTTTCTTATAAATTGTGAAACTAACAAAGCGTATCCGCTCTTATTGGGGAACTTTGAATTGGAATAGTTTGGTTCACCGTGAACACAAAATAACGAAAATATAGCGTCCGTATCCACAACAAATACTCTCCATGTGATCTGAGTTACATTGACCTAGTATTAAGCATAACGGAGTTATGCCCCCTTATCATTATACGTGTATGACCTCTCTGTCGTCGTTTGACGTCGTAGAAGAAAATCAATTTTTGACATTTATTGCGATTCATTTTAAATGTTGAGCGCATAATGTTATGCATAAGCACATAAATCCAATTCATATACACTCATGTCGTTCAGATATCAGGCTGTATTTTCTTCGCTCACACTTTCCGTAAAGATGCGAAAATAAAAAAATCGTAGCACAGTGCTTTTATCGGTGCGCGATAAAGAGCGGAGAAATTTACTGTTTTTTAACGCATAACAAAAATTTGGACAACATTTAGCAAGGTCTATTTCTCAAACCGCAGAGGTAGTTGTACTTATATTTATACCAACGGATAGGAAATTTAATATTCTACATTTCTGTGTAATTTTATAGCCTTACGTACATCCAGGACCACGCGAGCGCAATTCTCGCACAACGTTCACTTTTCAAACTGTATGAAAATGTGCGCCTGAAAAAAAACTCGGCATCAAGGGGGTTAATCCGACCTCCGTTAATCCGACCTCCGTTTATCCGACCTCTGTTTATCCGACCTCTGTTTATCCGACCTCTGTTAATCCGACCTCTGTTAATCCGACCTCTGTTAATCCGACCTCCGTTTATCCGACCTCCGTTTATCCGACAATCATTTGACCGAGATTGCAAGCTTTGTTGAGCATCATCTGGACACGTTCAGCGTGGCTGATCTTGATGCGCTTGAAAATATCCAACAAACTCTTAGGAAAATCACGAGCAAGGCTGAATGTCAGAAAAGCATCAAAGACTTTTTCGTCAGTAAAATAGTGTATCATACGGGCTCCGTCACACGTTTACGGAAGCGTGTACTTGAATGTGAAACATGTGAGTAAATGGTTTTATTCGTAAAATTTATACCTGTGTTTGATATTGCAAATGAGATTTATGGATGTTGGGTATTTTTATGTTATGTGCTAACAAAATACATGAACTCTGAATTGATTATCGTTTTAGTATTATTACAGTGACTTAGGGGATATGAATCATGATTGTCCTGTTTTCGACCATGGACGTGCTCTGTCCTCGAATTGGCGTGCAACGGACGATGTCGGATGGACGGGACTTGACTGTATACATGTTCGCATTAACGATAGTATATAAAATCATTTTATGTCATACTGACTTGTAAAATTGCGCTATTTATGTACACCGTTGATTCACAGTACATTCTGCAAGTCGTAGATGACCCATTAATCTCCAAGGTGCATGTTATCAGTGACTTGTTCACGTGAACATTTGTAACAATAACCACTATCTGGTGAACCATAAATATTATGGATGACAACTTCTTCTTCATTGTATGTCACAACGTTTCTGGGCTATTCCTTGCCCCTTCGTCAGGTGAATTGTAACAAACAAGATACATCAACGAGTATATATACCAAATGTACAAGGAGCCAGTGTTGCATGTATATACAATAAATTGGATAAGAAACGGGAGATGAAAGAGTGAGATGTACAGATAATGGGTATGTTTATACAAGGGAAGAGCTTATACAAGTGATTAGCAGATGTGGGTAGAAGCCAGTAATGAGCTAATTGACTTCCCAGGCACTGGGGCGGTACACTCCTTGATCCCTGTTCAGCTGCGGTTGTAATTGTCTTATCGTTAAAGACTCTCACTAATAGTTTGCGCTTGCGCCAATCATGGACATTAGTGGTCAAAATGGTTGATTGGACCAACTTCTAAATGCCTCTCAAGAACCTAACCACTATCTGCCGTTCACATTAATCATAAGTCATTAAAATACCTTCAGAAAAGAGCTTCCACTTCACATCGGGTGTAGCGCCATAGGTTTAAGGTTAACACATCCTGCCTAGTTCTGATTGTAATATTTACCGAGTGTACTCACAGTGTTTTTATCATTGAGGTTATCTCTGCACGTTATCTCGAGTATCAACTTACGTAGAAACCTTGATATTTGACCTTTCCTATCACAATGACAGACAGACAGACTTATTACAGTAGAAGGCCTCGGGCCCAAAATACAGTATTGAAATTGACTGATAATATATATTGCATGCATTAATTTTAGTTTAAAAAAATGAATTTACACGACGTTTGTTGAACACTTTGTACAGGAACATAGCTGTAGCTTGGGTTGTTTTATATCAACGGATTGCATAAGCTGAGCGAATTTATGCAAAGTTGGATTTTCAAAGAAATATTGGTTGATATACAATCAGTGGCCAAAAGTCTGTTCGCACCGGTGACGTCACGGCTATTTCTAGCGGAGTCGGGTCCCCTTTTAAAATTCGCGTATCTATGTAAATAATAAAGGTACTCACCTCAAATTTTCAGAATTTAGAGATATGACCCTGTGCTCTTAGGACATCTCGGAGTCGTCTTTGTAAACTGTCATATAGACGACGAATGTAAACGGGACTAAGCCCAGTCCAAATGTCATTCACCACACGGATGAGATCTTGTCTGGAGTTAATGTCACCTAATCTGGCTTTGAGTTGATATTTAACATTTTTCCATACATTTTCAATGATATTGAGATCTGGACTTTGTGGGGGCCACGGCAAAGTCGGAATATGATTTTCCTGTTTCCAACGGTTAGCCCGAATGGACACATGACAAGGGGCATTGTCTTCTTGGAAAATCCAATTCCGGTTGACAAAATGCCTGGCAACTACAGGCCACAAGTGGTTATCAAGAATGGCAATGCACTTATCAGTGTTCATGTTGCCATCAACGACAGTTAAAGTTCCCACTCCATACGCAGACACACACCCCCAAAACATCACTGAAAACTTCGAATTTCGTTCATGATCGGTACGAACCCCCAAACAATCGGATTGTAACCGCTCATGCGACTTTCTCCACACATAAACTTTTCTGTCTATCCCAATCTGGACTTGTGTCTCATCACTGAAAATGACATTATCCCACTCATTTCTTCCCCAATGCAATTTTGTCCGACAAAATCGGCGTCTCTTCTCTCTGTTAACACGAGAAATGGTGATTTTCTTGCTTACCACATGTCTACGGTACCCCTCAGTGAACAATCTTCTTCTGACAGTGCGATAAGACAGTGTAGTCTGTCCCTGATTGTTATATTTTGCTGTCAAATCCCCAAGTGTTTGCCGGCGATTTCTTTTCACAAGACGAAAAAGCCGTCGTTCACTTCTCGGCAACGATTTAACTGAACCTCGCTCCCGAAAACGTTTTAAAATTTTCTGAATTGTTCTTGGGTTGATACCTGTCAAATCAGCAATTTTGTAGCTTGATTGGCCTTGCTGTTTCAAGTCAACAATTAAATTTCTTTGGTCAGGTGTCAATTCTCGGTTGACAGGCGGCATGATAGCAGACGACAAAAATATAAACAAAGCAAGGGAGATAATCGCATATTATCGGTGCTAAACATATTTTGTGACCTGTGAAATTTGTACCCCAAATCACATTACGATTGGTGGCTTATCAGCACGGCGAAACGCTCTCAAAGTCAACCTACCCCTCAAAACATGGGCAACGTAACATGTTTTGCGAACAGACTTTTGGCCATTGACTGTATATGTTATCCGTAGATTGTGATGCTTGGCACAACACAGTAGAACATGGTATTGATCCTCGATGAACTTTGTATTATTAGTTGTGCACATTTCACATAATCTTTGGCTGCGGGGTATATTTTTATGACGTGCGATTAACAATGGCCGTGACCTTTTCATTAACTCAAGAGCAGATAATTTTACTTTATACGCAAGATGGGAGTGGTTTCCCTTGGCATATGCCGTTGCCGTACAGTCTGTCATGCCCATTGCAGAGCTCAACATACTGATATCTCTTTTCGGTCATGGAGTGATTTTGTCTTAGTTTATCATTAAAGTAATCTACAAGTAGATACAAGTTAACGTGCAAAATCAAGTTTCTTTCTCATCCATAAATCTAAATTTGATTATGCAATTTAAATACATGTATATACAAGTAGTCATCAAATAGGGATATACACATGATGAGGCATTAAAGATATTTATCAACGCAATAGGGTTAAATAATTAATATACTGTGAATACGTATTTAATAACTACTCTCTTGAAATATTATTTAATACACGTATTTCCCTGCCATGCATTCTTTACAACACTTCTGTAGCCATTATTTTATTGTATTTTATTCTCGGATATATTTAGGATTTTACAACCACCCCCAACCCCACCGCCACCAACAGCTGCGTTTTAAACAATGTCTCATTGACAACCATTGGCAAATCATACATTTAGGTGTTATATCATAAGGAAATACCGTTTATATTTGTTATTTTAAGTTCCATAATTAAGTCACTAAATCTAGATTCAAATTTATTCATGTATTTTTTCGTATTTCAGTATTTTCATAAAACATGGGTAGGTATTTCTGTGGTTGCAATATCACATTCTCAGTTCATAAATCAAGACAGTTAGAATGTAGAAAAATATATGCTATCGTCCACGTAATCGGTTCTTTCTAAGATTTCTGGGACTTTTTCATGAAAATTCTGCAAGGTGCGATTGAGGGAGGTATGTATTGTGTGCTGGGACCAGTATCACTTTTTATTTGCGAAGCATGCTATGCGCACTTTCAGACAACTGTAGACGGGAGTCGAGTTTAAGAAATTCGTACCTCCACCGTTGAAGGGTTCGATCTTAGCTAAGATCGCGATCTTAAATACATGCCGTCTTACAATCGCTCTAAGATCGGCTTTGTGCAAGTGGATTAGGGCAATTGTATGGTGATTGTAAAGTTGATTGTAGGGGCCTAAGATTGATTGTAACTAAGATTGCTCTGTGCAAGTGGGCCCAGATTCTATTCATAGGTTGAAGTTGTTGCAACGGAATTTAGCCATATACTTGATAAGATAAGGTTGGATGTCACTTGTAAGGTTCTTTTTAACATCAAGGAGAGATTTAAACAGCTTGTAGTTGCAACATTTTGAGTTGCCATGTAGGAGTGAGTGCGAGTCCTGAATTAGATTATCTTTCAGTCGTTGCTTAAATTCCAATAAGAACAGATCAATGTTTCCCATTTCGTGCTGTAGACACACTTGTCCAAATCCCAGTTAAAGAGCATATTTGTAATCCCAGAAGCCCAAGTATAGCGACCTGTATCAGAGATGGATGTAATCATATAGTATGATTGGTAAGGGAGTCTTGAAGGTTCCTGATGGATAGGTCTGCACTAAAATATAATAGCTTTTGTCATATAAATTAGCTGTAAGTAGATTGTGCCACATTCTCCAAGAGCATGTTGTTCGGTGTAGCTTTGGTCAGTCCAAGAAACCTTTTGCAGAATTGAATGTGAACAGTCTCGATGATTTTCTGATGTGTTTGTACCCCATATTTCAGCTCCATAGCATAGTATAGGAACTACTATGCTTTCATACAATATAGAAAGGTCACAAAAGTTGAATATACCAAAACTATACTGGTATCGATAAATACTGATGATTGGTTTCTTCGCTTGAGATGCAGAACAATTTAGTGCTTTAGTCCACGAAGGTTTAGGCGTGAATACAATTCCCAGATATCTGAAATGGTTTACAACTTTTATTTCTTTCCGTTTTAAATACCACTTTTCATAGTTCATCAATGGGCCGCCGTTTCGAAACACTACTATTTTCATTTTATCTCACTTAATTTTCATTCCAGTTTTATCACAAAACTCTTTAAGAACATTGATTTTCTTTTGTAGCTGCAGAGTAGTATCTGCTATCATTGATACGTCGTCGGCGAATTGTAGTGCATATTCATTTGGAATTTCAGTTGATACAAAAGTGCAATGACCATCATTTACTTCCAGCATGGTGACTAGTTGATTGATAAACATAGTAAATAATTTTGGGCTTAGTATACATCCTTGACGAGTTCCCATGTTACACGTGAAATATTCTGAGACCTGTTCCAGTTTTCACACAAGCTGCTAATTTACCATACATGTCACACAGCATCTTGAGGAGTTAACCATTAATACCCATAGATTTCAGTTGATGTAGTAAGACATCGTGATGAACGCAGGCAAAGGTTTCGAAACATCGGTGATTAAACAACAAAATCTTCCATTCCTTTTTGATATATACTTTTGAATGATTGACTGTAAAAGAAATCTGGTCCACCGTGGAATATCCGCGTCCAAAACCAGCTTGAGTTTCGTAGATCAAGTTATTGTCGTCACACCAGATCTGGAGTCGTGAGTTGAGTATGGAGGTGAACACCTTACACACAGTGTTGATGAGTGAGATGTCTCGGTAATTTCCCGGGTTGTGTCAATCACCTGGTTTTATGAAGCGGACATACAATGCTTTTTCCCACACCGAGAAGGAAATATTCCCGAATCAAAGAGTTTATTGAACAATATTGTAAATAGAGGTGTTTTATAATGTTAAGTTGATTGTAGAAATTCACAGACTTTCCCATCTTCGCCAGGAGATTTGTTTCTCTTCAGCTTGCTTGCTTAACTATTAAAAACGTCTTGTTCTGTAAATGGTTTGTTTACATCTTCTGATAAGGGGATATCATCGGTGCTTACCGATTCATTGACAGTAGTGATTGATACACTATCATAATCGGGCGAGTAGTCTAAGTTAAAGAGAGCCCTGAAATGAACGATCCATTGATTTGCTGGAATATAGTTACTGTTAGAAGGTGTTTTCCTTCATCCTTTAATAGTTTTCCAGAAGAGTTTCGGACTGTTTCTACTTTCTATGAGTTGACGTGGTTTATATTTGACACAGTGGTGTTTCTTTTCATTAAATGCCTTTTTAAAGAGAGAGCGTAAGGTTCTTAATCCAGAAATTTCTTTTCCCAAATCCCTATGTTGTCTTGGAGCTCTAGACCGCCTTCGTGGTGTAGTGGTTAGAGCGTCCTCCCGGAGAGCGGAAGGTCGCGGGTTCGATCTCCGACCGCGTCATACCAAAAGACGTTAAAATATGGTACTTGTTGGTCCCTGCCTGGCGCTCGGCATTAATGGGTACCACAAGGACTGGTCGACTCGGAGTCAGTATAATGTGTCTGAGTGGGGTATTCATGCTTCACTGTGGCATAGTATCTCAGTGGGCTAGCACTATAAAACCAGCTTAAGTCTGGGCTAGTACAAGCAGCGGCACCTACACATACACGCATGCAGGTCGTCATATGAGCGAAATATTCTCAAGCATGACGTAAAACCCAATTTCACCTCACCTTAGAGCTCTGTATTTGTGTTTCTTAATCTTCTCGAGATCCGAGTCTCACCAAGGTAGCCGAGCCGGTACAACAATGCTTCGACCTTTCCTCGTAACACACACCTTGTGACAATGGGCAGCTGAATGGTATAGATTCACAAATAGTTCAACAGAATATTGTATATCATTCAAAGATGCTTTGATGATTTCTTCGTAATTATACAAAAGCACTTCTTGAAAACGAATCAGAAACTGTGTTACTTTGGAATCATCCCACAAGTATTTGGTATATTTTACGGACGCGTCAAGCAATGGCTGCTCCTCTGTGTGGGGCACGTCATCATCGACCTATATTGTCAACACTACAGTACAAGGGCAAGTGAACTGACTCGCCTCTGTGATGGGTTCCAAAATCACAAAAATAGAGGAAAAGTTCACTACCAGCAATCATATAATCGACGACGCTAGCCCCATTATGTGTGACATCATAATGTTTAATCAGGACACACTTGTTGGTTGGGGGCGGTGGGATAGCCTAGTGGTTAAAGCGTTAGCTCGTCACGCCTAAGGCCCGGGTTCGATTCCCCACATGGGGAAAATGTGTGAAGCCCATTTCTGGTGTCCCCCGCCATGATATTGCTGGAATATTGCTAAAAGCGGCGTAAACCCATACTCACTCACTCACTCACTCACTCTTGTTGGATGCCCCTTTACTTAGGTTAACGTTGAAAAGCGTTATCTCTAATTCTCGCCAATGAACACAATAGTTCTTAACTTACTGAACACGTGTTCAATAATCATCATAGGTTCGATTCCTCGTATGGGTACAAATTGTAAAACTCATTTCTGGTGTTCCCCGTCGTGATATTGATGGGATATTGCTAAAAGCGGCGTAAAACCACACTCAGTCAACATAATATCAAATGATAATCATTCGGGGACCACTCATGCAAATCATTTTAAAATCATACGCCTCAACTGTCGTCATATAAATCATATACATAATACTAATAATAGGCATAGATTGGTAACAAGCTAAAATCGTCCGGGAGCCGAGACATCCGGATGTCGGAGTCCGGACTAACTGGGCTTCACTGTACAAATGATATTTGCCATTGAACCAGATACGTGTCAGCAAATTAATTATGTTCAGTACATTTGATGTGTCCATGCATGAGTACAATGTATGCACAACTAAGCAGCGTCTCGCTGCCTATACAATGGTCATTGAGTAATGTACTGCTTCATGAATCAATAGATTGAATTTTAAGTAGACACTTCCAATGGCATATGCTTGGTGCTATTTATCAGTGCAAAGTGCGTTACGTCAACTTGACATTTGGCTGGAAGAATATTTTAGTGATATTTCAATATTAGTAACTGTATAGAATGAAAGTGAAATGTGTGCCAAATATATACACAATATGTACTTACAGATTAATATCCAAATATAATATAAACCACTCAAGAAACTAATAATCTACTATAATACTAAGAATATGGACAGGGGGATGACCAAATTACAAACGGGCCACACAAAATAGTATTCCAATCTACATAAAATAACCCTCCCCCTTATCACCCCCATCACACACACATACACACACGCGCACGAACGCACGCACGCACACCAAACGGGCGAAAGCACACCCAGCAACGAAACAGAACGCTGCACACACTACCAACAACACATAATGGTGCTCCAGAATTCACTTCAGCAATCACGAACACCAATTTGTGACGTTTGCACCCTTCTTTCCGCAGTGTTAGGTTTCTTGACACTAAAACATACCTAATACTACAAACACTCCTAAGCCCACTAGGGCGGTGGGGTTGCCTAGTGATTAAAGCGTTAGCTTATCACGCCGAACACCCGGGTTCGATTCCCCGCATGGGTACAATGTGTAAAGATCATGTCTGGTGTCCCCAGCCGGCGTAAAAGCATACTCACCCCTAAGCCCACTAAATAACCTTCAAAACCTTAGGTATATTTCTAGTGCCCACATACCTAACACTACAAACACTCCTAAGCCCACTAAATAACCTTCAAAACCTTAGGTATATTTCTAGTGTCCACATACCTAACACTACAAACACCCCTCAGCCCACTAAATAACCTTCAAAACCTTAGGTATATTTCTAGTGTCCACATACCTAACACTACAAACACCCCTCAGCCCACTAAATAACCTTCAAAACCTTAGGTATATTTCTAGTGTCCACATACCTAACACTACAAACACCCTCAGCCCACTAAATAACCTTCAAAACCTTAGGTATATTTCTAGTGTCCACATACCTAACACTACAAACACCCTCAGCCCACTAAATAACCTTCAAAACCTTAGGTATATTTCTAGTGTCCACATACCTAACACTACAAACACTCCTCAGCCCACTAAATAACCTTCAAAACCTTAGGTATATTTCTAGTGTCCACATACCTAACACTACAAACACTCCTCAGCCCACTAAATAACCTTCAAAACCTTAGGTATATTTCTAGTGTCCACATACCTAACACTACAAACACTCCTCAGCCCACTAAATAACCTTCAAAACCTTAGGTATATTTCTAGTGTCCACATACCTAACACTACAAACACTCCTCAGCCCACTAAATAACCTTCAAAACCTTAGGTATATTTCTAGTGTCCACATACCTAACACTACAAACACTCCTAAGCCCACTAAATAACCTTCAAAACCTTAGGTATATTTCTAGTGTCCACATACCTAACACTACAAACACCCCTCAGCCCACTAAATAACCTTCAAAACCTTAGGTATATTTCTAGTGTCCACATACCTAACACTACAAACACCCCTCAGCCCACTAAATAACCTTCAAAACCTTAGGTATATTTCTAGTGTCCACATACCTAACACTACAAACACCCCTCAGCCAACTAAATAACCTTCAAAACCTTAGGTATATTTCTAGTGTCCACATACCTAACACTACAAACACTCCTCAGCCCACTAAATAACCTTTCAAAACCTTAGGTATATTTCTAGTGTCCACATACCTAACACTACAAACACCCCTCAGCCCACTAAATAACCTTTCAAAACCTTAGGTATATTTCTAGTGTCCACATACCTAACACTACAAACACTCCTCAGCCCACTAAATAACCTTCAAAACCTTAGGTATATTTCTAGTGTCCACATACCTAACACTACAAACACTCCTCAGCCCACTAAATAACCTTCAAAACCTTAGGTATATTTCTAGTGTCCACATACCTAACACTACAAACACTCCTCAGCCCACTAAATAACCTTCAAAACCTTAGGTATATTTCTAGTGTCCACATACCTAACACTACAAACACTCCTCAGCCCACTAAATAACCTTCAAAACCTTAGGTATATTTCTAGTGTCCACATACCTAACACTACAAACACTCCTCAGCCCACTAAATAACCTTCAAAACCTTAGGTATATTTCTAGTGTCCACATACCTAACACTACAAACACTCCTCAGCCCACTAAATAACCTTCAAAACCTTAGGTATATTTCTAGTGTCCACATACCTAACACTACAAACACTCCTCAGCCCACTAAATAACCTTCAAAACCTTAGGTATATTTCTAGTGTCCACATACCTAACACTACAAACACTCCTCAGCCCACTAAATAACCTTCAAAACCTTAGGTATATTTCTAGTGTCCACATACCTAACACTACAAACACCCCTCAGCCCACTAAATAACCTTCAAAACCTTAGGTATATTTCTAGTGTCCACATACCTAACACTACAAACACCCTCAGCCCACTAAATAACCTTCAAAACCTTAGGTATATTTCTAGTGCCCACATACCTAACACTACAAACACTCCTCAGCCCACTAAATAACCTTCAAAACCTTAGGTATATTTCTAGTGTCCACATACCTAACACTACAAACACTCCTCAGCCCACTAAATAACCTTCAAAACCTTAGGTATATTTCTAGTGTACCCACATACCTAACACTAAAAAACTCTATGCCCACTAAATAACCTTCAAAACCTTCAGGTATATTTTTCTAGTGTCCACATACCTAACACTACAAACACTCCTCAAGCCCACTAAATAACCTTCAAAACCTTAGGTATATATATTCTAGTGTCCACATACCTAACACTACAAACACTCCTCAGCCCACTAAATAACCTTTTCAAAACCTTAGGTATATTTCTAGTGTCCACATACCTAACACTACAAACACTCCTAAGCCCACTAAATAACCTTTCAAAACCTTAGGTATATTTCTAGTGTCCACATACCTAACACTACAAACACTCCTAAGCCCACTAAATAACCTTTCAAAACCTTAGGTATATTTCTAGTGTCCACATACCTAACACTACAAACACTCCTCAGCCCACTAAATAACCTTTTCAAAACCTTAGGTATATTTAGTGTCCACATACCTAACACTACAAACACCCCTAGCCCACTAAATAACCTTTCAAAACCTTAGGTATATTTCTAGTGTCCACATACCTAACACTACAAACACCCTCAGCCCACTAAATAACCTTCAAAACCTTAGGTATATTTCTAGTGTCCACATACCTAACACTACAAACACCCCTCAGCCCACTAAATAACCTTTCAAAACCTTAGGTATATTTCTAGTGTCCACATACCTAACACTACAAACACCCTCAGCCCACTAAATAACCTTTCAAAACCTTAGGTATATTTCTAGTGTCCACATACCTAACACTACAAACACTCCTCAGCCCACTAAATAACCTTTCAAAACCTTAGGTATATTTCTAGTGCCCACATACCTAACACTACAAACACTCCTCAGCCCACTAAATAACCTTCAAAACCTTAGGTATATTTCTAGTGCCCACATACCTAACACTACAAACACCCTCAGCCCACTAAATAACCTTCAAAACCTTAGGTATATTTCTAGTGTCCACATACCTAACACTACAAACACTCCTATGCCCACTAAATAACCTTCAAAACCTTATGTATATTTCTAGTGTCCACATACCTAACACTACAAACACTCCTAAGCCCACTAAATAACCTTCAAAACCTTAGGTATATTTCTAGTGCCCACATACCTAACACTACAAACACTCCTAAGCCCACTAAATAACCTTCAAAACCTTAGGTATATTTCTAGTGTCCACATACCTAACACTACAAACACCCCTCAGCCCACTAAATAACCTTCAAAACCTTAGGTATATTTTCTAGTGTCCACATACCTAACACTACAAACACTCCTCAGCCCACTAAATAACCTTTCAAAACCTTAGGTATATTTTCTAGTGTCCACATACCTAACACTACAAACACCCTCAGCCCACTAAATAACCTTTCAAAACCTTAGGTATATTTCTAGTGTCCACATACCTAACACTACAAACACCCCTCAGCCCACTAAATAACCTTTCAAAACCTTAGGTATATTTCTAGTGTCCACATACCTAACACTACAAACACCCTCAGCCCACTAAATAACCTTCAAAACCTTAGGTATATTTCTAGTGTCCACATACCTAACACTACAAACACCCCTCAGCCCACTAAATAACCTTTCAAAACCTTAGGTATATTTCTAGTGTCCACATACCTAACACTACAAACACCCTCAGCCCACTAAATAACCTTCAAAACCTTAGGTATATTTCTAGTGTCCACATACCTAACACTACAAACACCCCTCAGCCCACTAAATAACCTTCAAAACCTTAGGTATATTTCTAGTGCCCACATACCTAACACTACAAACACTCCTCAGCCCACTAAATAACCTTCAAAACCTTAGGTATATTTCTAGTGTCCACATACCTAACACTACAAACACCCTAAGCCCACTAAATAACCTTCAAAACCTTAGGTATATTTCTAGTGTCCACATACCTAACACTACAAACACTCCTATGCCCACTAAATAACCTTCAAAACCTTAGGTATATTTCTAGTGTCCACATACCTAACACTACAAACACTCCTATGCCCACTAAATAACCTTCAAAACCTTAGGTATATTTCTAGTGTCCACATACCTAACACTACAAACACTCCTAAGCCCACTAAATAACCTTCAAAACCTTAGGTATATTTCTAGTGTCCACATACCTAACACTACAAACACTCCTCAGCCCACTAAATAACCTTCAAAAACCTTAGGTATATTTCTAGTGTCCACATACCTAACACTACAAACACCCCTCAGCCCACTAAATAACCTTCAAAACCTTAGGTATATTTCTAGTGTCCACATACCTAACACTACAAACACCCTCAGCCCACTAAATAACCTTCAAAACCTTAGGTATATTTCTAGTGTCCACATACCTAACACTACAAACACCCTCAGCCCACTAAATAACCTTCAAAACCTTAGGTATATTTCTAGTGCCCACATACCTAACACTACAAACACCCCTCAGCCCACTAAATAACCTTCAAAACCTTAGGTATATTTCTAGTGTCCACATACCTAACACTACAAACACTCCTATGCCCACTAAATAACCTTCAAAACCTTAGGTATATTTCTAGTGTCCACATACCTAACACTACAAACACCCCTCAGCCCACTAAATAACCTTCAAAACCTTATGTATATTTCTAGTGTCCACATACCTAACACTACAAACACTCCTAAGCCCACTAAATAACCTTCAAAACCTTAGGTATATTTCTAGTGTCCACATACCTAACACTACAAACACTCCTCAGCCCACTAAATAACCTTCAAAACCTTAGGTATATTTCTAGTGTCCACATACCTAACACTACAAACACTCCTAAGCCCACTAAATAACCTTCAAAACCTTATGTATATTTCTAGTGTCCACATACCTAACACTACAAACACTCCTAAGCCCACTAAATAACCTTCAAAACCTTAGGTATATTTCTAGTGCCCACATACCTAACACTACAAACACCCCTCAGCCCACTAAATAACCTTCAAAACCTTAGGTATATTTCTAGTGTCCACATACCTAACACTACAAACACTATATTTCTCAGCCCACTAAATAACCTTTCAAAACCTTAGGTATATTTCTAGTGTCCACATACCTAACACTACAAACACCCCTCAGCCCACTAAATAACCTTTCAAAACCTTAGGTATATTTCTAGTGTCCACATACCTAACACTACAAACACCCCTCAGCCCACTAAATAACCTTTCAAAACCTTAGGTATATTTCTAGTGTCCACATACCTAACACTACAAACACTCCTCAGCCCACTAAATAACCTTCAAAACCTTAGGTATATTTCTAGTGTCCACATACCTAACACTACAAACACTCCTCAGCCCACTAAATAACCTTCAAAACCTTAGGTATATTTCTAGTGCCCACATACCTAACACTACAAACACTCCTCAGCCCACTAAATAACCTTCAAAACCTTAGGTATATTTCTAGTGTCCACATACCTAACACTACAAACACTCCTAGCCCACTAAATAACCTTCAAAACCTTAGGTATATTTCTAGTGTCCACATACCTAACACTACAAACACTCCTAAGCCCACTAAATAACCTTTCAAAACCTTAGGTATATTTCTAGTGTCCACATACCTAACACTACAAACACTCCTAAGCCCACTAAATAACCTTTCTCAAAACCTTATGTATATTTCTAGTGTCCACATACCTAACACTACAAACACTCCTCAGCCCACTAAATAACCTTCAAAACCTTAGGTATATTTCTAGTGTCCACATACCTAACACTACAAACACTCCTATGCCCACTAAATAACCTTCAAAACCTTAGGTATATTTCTAGTGTCCACATACCTAACACTACAAACACTCCTAAGCCCACTAAATAACCTTCAAAACCTTAGGTATATTTCTAGTGTCCACATACCTAACACTACAAACACCCCTCAGCCCACTAAATAACCTTCAAAACCTTAGGTATATTTCTAGTGTCCACATACCTAACACTACAAACACCCCCTAAGCCCACTAAATAACCTTCAAAACCTTAGGTATATTTCTAGTGTCCACATACCTAACACTACAAACACCCCTCAGCCCACTAAATAACCTTCAAAACCTTAGGTATATTTCTAGTGTCCACATACCTAACACTACAAACACTCCTCAGCCCACTAAATAACCTTCAAAACCTTAGGTATATTTCTAGTGCCCACATACCTAACACTACAAACACCCCTCAGCCCACTAAATAACCTTCAAAACCTTAGGTATATTTCTAGTGTCCACATACCTAACACTACAAACACCCTCTAGCCCACTAAATAACCTTCAAAACCTTAGGTATATTTCTAGTGTCCACATACCTAACACTACAAACACCCCTAGCCCACTAAATAACCTTTCAAAACCTTAGGTATATTTCTAGTGTCCACATACCTAACACTACAAACACTCCTCAGCCCACTAAATAACCTTCAAAAACCTTAGGTATATTTCTAGTGTCCACATACCTAACACTACAAACACCCTAAGCCCACTAAATAACCTTTCAAAACCTTAGGTATATTTCTAGTGTCCACATACCTAACACTACAAACACTCCTCAGCCCACTAAATAACCTTTCAAAACCTTAGGTATATTTCTAGTGTCCACATACCTAACACTACAAACACCCCTCAGCCCACTAAATAACCTTTCAAAACCTTAGGTATATTTCTAGTGTCCACATACCTAACACTACAAACACCCCTCAGCCCACTAAATAACCTTCAAAACCTTAGGTATATTTCTAGTGTCCACATACCTAACACTACAAACACCCTCAGCCCACTAAATAACCTTTCAAAACCTTAGGTATATTTCTAGTGTCCACATACCTAACACTACAAACACCCCTCAGCCCACTAAATAACCTTTCAAAACCTTAGGTATATTTCTAGTGTCCACATACCTAACACTACAAACACCCCCTCAGCCCACTAAATAACCTTTCAAAACCTTAGGTATATTTCTAGTGTCCACATACCTAACACTACAAACACCCCTCAGCCCACTAAATAACCTTTCAAAACCTTAGGTATATTTCTAGTGTCCACATACCTAACACTACAAACACCCCTCAGCCCACTAAATAACCTTCAAAACCTTAGGTATATTTCTAGTGTCCACATACCTAACACTACAAACACTCCTAAGCCCACTAAATAACCTTTCAAAACCTTAGGTATATTTCTAGTGTCCACATACCTAACACTACAAACACCCCTAAGCCCACTAAATAACCTTCAAAACCTTAGGTATATTTCTAGTGTCCACATACCTAACACTACAAACACTCCTAAGCCCACTAAATAACCTTCAAAACCTTAGGTATATTTCTAGTGTCCACATACCTAACACTACAAACACTCCTCAGCCCACTAAATAACCTTTCAAAACCTTAGGTATATTTCTAGTGTCCACATACCTAACACTACAAACACTCCTCAGCCCACTAAATAACCTTTCAAAACCTTAGGTATATTTCTAGTGTCCACATACCTAACACTACAAACACCCCTCAGCCCACTAAATAACCTTTCAAAACCTTAGGTATATTTCTAGTGTCCACATACCTAACACTACAAACACTCCTAAGCCCACTAAATAACCTTCAAAAACCTTAGGTATATTTCTAGTGTCCACATACCTAACACTACAAACACCCCTAAGCCCACTAAATAACCTTTCAAAACCTTAGGTATATTTCTAGTGTCCACATACCTAACACTACAAACACCCTCTCAGCCCACTAAATAACCTTTCAAAACCTTAGGTATATTTCTAGTGTCCACATACCTAACACTACAAACACCCCTAGCCCACTAAATAACCTTCAAAACCTTAGGTATATTTCTAGTGTCCACATACCTAACACTACAAACACTCCTCAGCCCACTAAATAACCTTTCAAACCTTAGGTATATTTCTAGTGTCCACATACCTAACACTACAAACACCCCTAAGCCCACTAAATAACCTTCAAAACCTTAGGTATATTTCTAGTGTCCACATACCTAACACTACAAACACCCTCAGCCCACTAAATAACCTTTCAAAACCTTAGGTATATTTCTAGTGTCCACATACCTAACACTACAAACACCCCTCAGCCCACTAAATAACCTTCAAAAACCTTAGGTATATTTCTAGTGTCCACATACCTAACACTACAAACACCCTCAGCCCACTAAATAACCTTTCAAAACCTTAGGTATATTTCTAGTGTCCACATACCTAACACTACAAACACCCCTCAGCCCACTAAATAACCTTCAAAACCTTAGGTATATTTCTAGTGTCCACATACCTAACACTACAAACACCCCTCAGCCCACTAAATAACCTTCAAAACCTTAGGTATATTTCTAGTGTCCACATACCTAACACTACAAACACTCCTCAGCCCACTAAATAACCTTCAAAACCTTAGGTATATTTCTAGTGTCCACATACCTAACACTACAAACACTCCTAAGCCCACTAAATAACCTTTCAAAACCTTAGGTATATTTCTAGTGTCCACATACCTAACACTACAAACACCCCTCAGCCCACTAAATAACCTTCAAAACCTTAGGTATATTTCTAGTGTCCACATACCTAACACTACAAACACTCCTAAGCCCACTAAATAACCTTCAAAACCTTAGGTATATTTCTAGTGTCCACATACCTAACACTACAAACACCCTCAGCCCACTAAATAACCTTTCAAAACCTTAGGTATATTTCTAGTGTCCACATACCTAACACTACAAACACACCCTAAGCCCACTAAATAACCTTTCAAAACCTTAGGTATATTTCTAGTGTCCACATACCTAACACTACAAACACTCCTAAGCCCACTAAATAACCTTTCAAAACCTTAGGTATATTTCTAGTGTCCACATACCTAACACTACAAACACTCCTCAGCCCACTAAATAACCTTTTCAAAACCTTAGGTATATTTCTAGTGTCCACATACCTAACACTACAAACACCCTAAGCCCACTAAATAACCTTCAAAACCTTAGGTATATTTCTAGTGTCCACATACCTAACACTACAAACACCCTCAGCCCACTAAATAACCTTCAAAACCTTAGGTATATTTCTAGTGTCCACATACCTAACACTACAAAATACTCCTCAGCCCACTAAATAACCTTCAAAACCTTAGGTATATTTCTAGTGCCCACATACCTAACACTACAAACACCCCTCAGCCCACTAAATAACCTTTCAAAACCTTAGGTATATTTCTAGTGTCCACATACCTAACACTACAAACACCCTCAGCCCACTAAATAACCTTCAAAACCTTAGGTATATTTCTAGTGTCCACATACCTAACACTACAAACACCCCTCAGCCCACTAAATAACCTTTTCAAAACCTTAGGTATATTTCTAGTGTCCACATACCTAACACTACAAACACTCCCTCAGCCCACTAAATAACCTTCAAAACCTTAGGTATATTTCTAGTGTCCACATACCTAACACTACAAACACTCCTAAGCCTAAGCCCACTAAATAACCTTTCAAAACCTTAGGTATATTTCTAGTGTCCACATACCTAACACTACAAACACCCTCAGCCCACTAAATAACCTTCAAAACCTTAGGTATATTTCTAGTGTCCACATACCTAACACTACAAACACCCCTCAGCCCACTAAATAACCTTCAAAACCTTAGGTATATTTCTAGTGTCCACATACCTAACACTACAAACACTCCTCAGCCCACTAAATAACCTTCAAAACCTTAGGTATATTTCTAGTGTCCACATACCTAACACTACAAACACTCCTAAGCCCACTAAATAACCTTTCAAAACCTTAGGTATATTTCTAGTGTCCACATACCTAACACTACAAACACTCCTAAGCCCACTAAATAACCTTCAAAACCTTAGGTATATTTCTAGTGTCCACATACCTAACACTACAAACACTCCTAAGCCCACTAAATAACCTTCAAAACCTTAGGTATATTTCTAGTGTCCACATACCTAACACTACAAACACTCCTATGCCCACTAAATAACCTTCAAAACCTTAGGTATATTTCTAGTGTCCACATACCTAACACTACAAACACTCCTAAGCCCACTAAATAACCTTCAAAACCTTAGGTATATTTCTAGTGTCCACATACCTAACACTACAAACACTCCTCAGCCCACTAAATAACCTTCAAAACCTTAGGTATATTTCTAGTGCCCACATACCTAACACTACAAACACCCCTCAGCCCACTAAATAACCTTCAAAACCTTAGGTATATTTCTAGTGTCCACATACCTAACACTACAAACACCCTCAGCCCACTAAATAACCTTTTCAAAACCTTAGGTATATTTCTAGTGTCCACATACCTAACACTACAAACACCCCTCAGCCCACTAAATAACCTTCAAAACCTTAGGTATATTTCTAGTGTCCACATACCTAACACTACAAACACCCCTCAGCCCACTAAATAACCTTCAAAACCTTAGGTATATTTCTAGTGTCCACATACCTAACACTACAAACACCCCTCAGCCCACTAAATAACCTTCAAAACCTTAGGTATATTTCTAGTGTCCACATACCTAACACTACAAACACTCCTAAGCCCACTAAATAACCTTCAAAACCTTAGGTATATTTCTAGTGTCCACATACCTAACACTACAAACACTCCTCAGCCCACTAAATAACCTTTCAAAACCTTAGGTATATTTCTAGTGTCCACATACCTAACACTACAAACACTCCTAAGCCCACTAAATAACCTTCAAAACCTTAGGTATATTTCTAGTGTCCACATACCTAACACTACAAACACCCTCAGCCCACTAAATAACCTTCAAAACCTTATGTATATTTCTAGTGTCCACATACCTAACACTACAAACACCCCTAAGCCCACTAAATAACCTTCAAAACCTTAGGTATATTTCTAGTGCCCACATACCTAACACTACAAACACCTCTCAGCCCACTAAATAACCTTCAAAACCTTAGGTATATTTCTAGTGTCCACATACCTAACACTACAAACACCCCTCAGCCCACTAAATAACCTTCAAAACCTTAGGTATATTTCTAGTGTCCACATACCTAACACTACAAACACCCCTCAGCCCACTAAATAACCTTCAAAACCTTAGGTATATTTCTAGTGTCCACATACCTAACACTACAAACACCCCTAAGCCCACTAAATAACCTTCAAAACCTTAGGTATATTTCTAGTGTCCACATACCTAACACTACAAACACCCCTCAGCCCACTAAATAACCTTCAAAACCTTAGGTATATTTCTAGTGCCCACATACCTAACACTAGAAACACTCCTCAGCCCACTAAATAACCTTCAAAACCTTAGGTATATTTCTAGTGTCCACATACCTAACACTACAAACACTCCTATGCCCACTAAATAACCTTCAAAACCTTAGGTATATTTCTAGTGCCCACATACCTAACACTACAAACACCCTAAGCCCACTAAATAAC